>NC_056742.1:93181038-93481038 GCF_019279795.1 Protopterus annectens
TGCTGTGGTACAGAAAGATTGGGCACATCTTAATTTCTGTGTAGGCTGATGCTGATAGTTTAGGAGGTTTCTTTGAAGCATTGTTTAACCCTGCAATATTGTGTCAGAGCAAAATGTAGTGGCAAACAATTTAAAGGAGACAGGCCATCATAAATAGAAATTAAATGGGAGGTGGTCTTCCAGGAATTTATTCAGTTGGGGCGAACATTTCGGGTAGATCTGTTTGGCTCCTTTTAAAACAGACAAATTAACGTATTCTGTTCCAGAACTCCTTGCAAGCAGGTAGAGAGAACAGATATTTTTTCATTCACATGGAGAAGAATATTCCTTTATGCATATTCATCGACATTCTAATCAGTGTAGTGACTCCCTTTGGCTCTGGCAACAGTGGTTCTCCATTCTTATAGAACTGGCCAAGGGCAAATACCATAAGCTCCCTCACAGATTGGATCTACTCAAGTAAGGCCAAGTGACCTTGATACACACCAGTGAAACTACAGCTACCTGCCTGGATAATTCACTTTTTTTTGTACCTTTTAGGCACCTTGTTTCTGAGGATGTGCAGCAGATACTAAAGGAGATAAATAAGTCCTGCTAATAGGAGATCTTATGTTAGTATGTGGAAGAGATTTTCTGTCTGGTGCCTTTCTAATAAGCAGGGATCCATTCAGGGATTATGTATACCTAGTGCTACTATATTTGTGTGAGTTACTAACCTCTGGCCTGTCTTACGCCTTTGATAAGGTATGCTTCTCAGTCATTTCGGCATGTCTGTCCATGGATCCTCCCTATTTTCCTCAGACGTTCGACAAGCTGTTCTTGTAAGGGTTTTGCATTTTTTAAGACCACCTAGAATACAGTTGGCACCTTGTTGGGATCTTAACTTTATGTAAACAAGTAACCTCCACCACCGCTCTGTGAGGAAACTGACTACTTTAATAAAAATAATAAAACATTCAAAAATAAAACATTAAGCGCTTTCACAACACAATGTTGCTTCCTCAGACCATTACACAGTGCATCAGATCCACGGTCTTTTATAGTCAAAACAATTTACAGTCACCCAATGACAATAAAAAAACAATTAAAAATCAGCTATGCTGATTTAACGATCTCGGCAACCTATTTAACCAGTCATAAAGTGCTTTAAAATGTGACATGTTAAAAACTCAGCAAAATCTGCAATGCAGTTGGTAGAGTCCTCCTACTGGTTGACTTCCATTGGTAAAAAAAAACAACCAGTAAGATGCGGCTCAACCTGCTAAATAGCATTAACAGAATAAGGCAATGTGATTGACAAAAAGTCATTCTAAGGATTTTCACTGTAATAGCCTAATATGCATATAACAATACATGTAGCAGTCTCATCAGACAGGGTCAAGGATAAAGAACATGAGAACTCCTCTGGACTTTCAAAATCATCCACCAAACCTCAGTCATAAGTGACTTCATGCCTTTACTCATTGCTCCTTCAAAAATAACCTCCCACTGAAAGAAACCTCCCACTGAATAAAAACTTCAAAAGTTTGATTGCAAATGATTCGCAAATAAAGATTTGTCACTACGCTGTTGATAATACAAACAGTGGCAACAAATAAAAAAATAAGTGTAGGATAGGTAATAACTGCTATCATGTGCATTCATTGGTTAAAAATCTGCAGTTGGCCACCTGTCACAGCCGAGTAGATTCAACCAGCGATTGCCTGGATGATACCTTTTATAAAGATCAGGTCGTAACTATGTTGAATGACGCTGGAACATATGAGCTATTGAATTTAGCACAGTTACAAGAAGTTATTAGGAATGTGAAATGCATCTTACTAGAATGTGTGTGTTAGGTGACTCCTTAACAGGAAGCATTTATCAGTTTCTGTTTGTGGAGAAACCTTTAATACCTTTGTTTAATTGTTTACCTAAAATCCACAAGGATCCAAAATAAAAGCCTTCTCAGACACATTGTAGCTGGGTGAGGATGTAGTACTGAACCAATGTCCATGTTTGTAGAAAATTTGTTGAGACCAGTGGTCATTGAATCCTGTACTGTTTTAAAGGACACCAAACAATGTTTAACAGATTTGTTTGCCCATATTAAAAATGAACCTTTGGAAGACACTGACTTATTAGTGACAGTGGAAATTTGTTCACTTTTTATTGTGATCCCCCACCTATACAGGCGTTGAAATAGTGAGATATTTTCTCTGTGCTAGTAGTTCTTATGACACTAAGTTAATTGATTTGTGTTTGTTCTCCAAAGTAGTCTCAATAAATATGTTTGAGGATAAATGTTATAGACCACGCCCATAGAAGTGATGGGGACGTCATGTGAAAACAGCTATGCTAACAGTGTGGTTGGGCAGTGGGGGATTGTACGTGTCATGGGTAGTACATATGCATCCTATATACGATTTTACAGGAGATTTGTTGTTATGCTTTCCTTATTTGGAGAGGCCCATTCGATTTATTCCATCACTTTTTTGATTATTTACAGCAAACCACAGAGTTTTTGCATTTCACCAGACAAGAATCCTATAGGGAAATGGAGTTTCTTGATGTTAGATTGAGAACTCCTGGTAATCGATAAGCCACAAGTAGTATCGGAAGACAGTGCACCATAATCACTTTTTGCATAGGAGCAACAATCATCCCAGACACATTTTCAAAAACATAGAGGGCAAGCTACAAGGATCTCACGGTTGAGCAGTGAGACAAACATGTTTAATAGAGAGTGAATCCTTATGAGGGATGAGTTCTTAGCCAGGTGTTATGATGGACAAAAGATTTAGAAATAGACAGTAATGGCTTTGAAGGAAGGGAGAGCAGCACCCTTCTACTCAGATTGTGGTTCATGCAAGTATTTAGGTGAGCAGGAGAGCAACAGGGGAACAATCAAGCATGCTTCATCAATTTGCATACACTACTCCAACAGTATTAACCCTATTTGTGCAGCTGTAAAAAGGAACCGACACATTTTGACATCAGATAGTGAGATCAATGCATCGCTAGGGAAGGATCCCCGATTTGCATTTAAGAACAAGAGTTCTCTTAAATGAATGTTGTGTTATGGACCAAAGGCATGTCCTATAGAGGAGATGCCCCATGACACCAGTGGGTGTGGGAAATTATAGCCATTTTATTGACACTAGTAATTTGTTTAGGCATCCAGTCACCAGGAGGAAGTATACATTTAGAGTTGCTGCCAACTGCCAGACTAGAAATGTAGTGTACTTGGCTAGGTGTGTTGCGTGTCCACATTTTTTTGTGGGGGACGATGACTAGAATTTTTTATGAGAGAATTGGAGAGCATTTTAGGCATATCAGACAAGGAGACGTCACTAACCCCTTAGCCAAACATGTGAGTGATGAAGGGAATGACAACAGTTTTCAGTTTTTGGTCATTGAAGCAGTTTATGCAGGTAGCATACTTGGCAATATCTTGAACAGAACTGAATGCCAGGGGGTTGTCCTGGATTTTACAACTCCAGGCAGACAAGAGGATTGGCCTCAATGGGCAAGGTCTCATTAAAACCTGCCTTGAGAGCGAGAGGCATGCGTAGGAAATGAGTGATTTTGGTCATGTGTGTCTAACTTGATAGTTTGTTAGGGGTTGTAGTTTGGCTTGGCAATTAGTGTTTTTTTAACCTTAAGTGCTAGAGACAATAGAGGATATTTTTATGTGACTGTCTCGAAATGGAATTTTTTATTTCCTGACATCGTTTCTGTAATATTTGGCTATTGGCTGTCCTTTTATAGGTTGTTTGTGTCTTTTTGTAATAGCCAATGATTGGTTTGTGCTCAGGTATTATGCAATTTTATGTATTATGTTCGTTTAGGGATGGGACAGAGGTGAAATATCATTTGGTAGTATTTTGCTGTTGTATTTGTATTATATGTTAGCTGATTCGTGGTCGTGTTATACACTTGTGAAAAGGAATATATTAAGACCAGTTATTGATTTAATATTTTGAGTTTTCTTTTGCTCCTTATAATGGTAATCCGTAAATGGAGCAGTAGTTATTACAGCATTAGGGTTTTTTTCCTCGCGATGATGGTAATATTTAGGGTGGATTTGGTTTGTTTTATTTGAATGGTGAATTTGCCAATCCTGTGCCAGACCTAACCATATTAAGATCAATTGTTGATATTGGATGGTCCTTTGAATTTGCCTCTTGTCTAGCCTGATTTATGGCATTGCTATCGGTCTGTATTTGTTGAGATAATAAAGTGTGCCATATCCTAACAATATATACCAGTTTGAAGGTTGTTGTTTATGCCGAATGGTGCTATTTCTCTTTGTATTATCTAAGAAGTTACCGTCCCTACTTTTTGTATATTATGTATGGGGCAATGGTGGTGAGCATTGTTGAATGGTTAAGATTTGTTTAGTTTTGTTCTCCTCCGAGATTAATCTACATGGTTGCCCTCTGTATGAAGAAAATGTTTCTAACATTGCGATACATGTGTTTGTTATGACCACATACATATACTAGGTGTTAGTTGGCTCTATTCTTTAGAGGATCATGTAATATTTGTGGTTTAGTTTTGTGATTGGATCTATCAGTATAGGTTCATAGGTTCATACTAGGCTATCTGCCCTAGGGCATTTATAAGCCTAGCCAGAGTGTGTTTGGCTTTCGCCCCCCATTTTAAATGAATTTTGCTATGCCCTTTTTCGAGGTTAGCATACTGTGCCTCTGTCTAACAGTGACACAGAAGTGATACCCGGGGTAAACCTACTATCTCCCATCCACTCATCAAGATTCCTCTTGAAGAGAGTCAGTGAGGGACTCTGCCTAACCTGGACTGGGATTTTATTCCAGAGTGAAGGGAGCCTCTGGGTTATGAATCTGTCCCTCCAGCATGTCCTATTTATTTCAGTGCTGAGGTTCAAGTCTCTCGAGCGCGTAGCTCGATGGGATTTGGATTTTCTGAGGTGCAGCATGTCCATTAATTCCTGGTTGGACATGGCTTTATACGTCAGGCACAGATCGCCTCTGAGCAGGCGGTATGCCACTGAGTAGAGCTGGAGTTTCTTTAACCGGGCAGCATATGACATCTGTTTGGGCCCTTTGATCCTCTTGGTGAGGTACTTTTGGGGTCTTTCCAGTTGCTGCACGTGTCTGGTAAGGTACATCCCAAAAGGGGCATTGTACTCGATTATGGGCCTGATGAGGGATGAGTAAAGAGGCACGATGACCTCCCCTGATCTAGATGTGAATCCCTTCATGATTAGGTGGGCTGTATAAAATGTTTTTCTAACCACTTTGGCCACGTGGTTGTCAAATGAGAGATTGCTATCAACTTGGGTCCCCAGGTCCCTAATTACTTCTTCCGTACTTAATGGATTACCACCTATGTGGTAATTTGTGGGCACTTTGTTTTTGCCAAAGAGGATGACTATACACGTTTTGGCGTTTAGCTTGAGGCTATGGCTCTGGCACCAGTTGTCTGTTTCTATGAGGCCCTTTTGTAGGATGCTTCTGTAGGCTGGAGAGCCGATTATGGCACCCAGTTTGCAGTAATCTGCGAACTTGGTCAGCCACAGTCCTTCCATGTTGGCCTGTACCTCCGAGAAATATATACCGAACAAGAGAGGTCCCAGGACTGAGCCTTGTGGGATGCCACTTGTAACTGGTTTGGAGTCTGACATGGCTCCAGCAATTCTAACCATGTGGGTTCTGTCCTTGAGCCAGTTTGCAACCCATTTAGTGACATAGGGGTTTATATTTAAGCTGGTGAGCTTATCTATAATGCCAGAGTGGGGTATTGCATTGAAGGTTTTTGCAAGGTCCAGGTAGGCTGTGTGGACCACCTTCCCCTCGTCAATGGCCTTGGTGACTGTTTCAAAGAAATCAGTCAGGTTTAAGAGGCAGGATCTGCCCTTAAAGCCGAACTGGGTAGGATCCAGTGTCTGTAGGTCCCCAATATCTTTATTTATGAGGTCCATGATGATCCTTTCCATAGCTTTGCAGACCAAGCTAGTCAGGCTTATGGGGCGATAGTTTCCAGGATCCGTTGAGGCACCACCTTTGTGGAGAGGGACCACTGTTGCTGTACGCCACTCTTTGGGTACATATCCTGTAGTAAGGCTGAGATTGAACAGTAGTTTTATGTTTGGGTTTAGTTCTTCTTGGAGTTTATGTAGGACGCAGCCTGGGACACCGTCTGGTCCCATTGATGCTGTGTTTTTTGCTTTGGAGAAGGGCGGCTCTTACCTGAGCATCTGAGATGTCAGGGGGGCAGCACTCTGCTGGGATAGATATTTGCCCTTTTGGTGGGAAAGGGGGGGAGAAGTTTGCGCTGAACCTGTCCGCTAGAATGTTGGCCTATTGTAGTATAGACGACCAGTCCTGGGTATGGGTTGCTTGCCAGTGTCTATATGACTTTTTATAAGGTTTTAGGAACTGGGTTTTAACTTACAAGTTAAATTGGTGGTGTTGGGCAGCACACAGAATTTTTTGATTGGGGAACCGTTGGAATATTTGTGAGTTTTCAGTACGCCCCCTGGAGTTAACATTCATGTTTTATATTATTTCCAATGTTACCCGGTGTCTACCTTGACCACACAGATTAGGTTTTTATGATACTTTGAATCGGCACAGTTTCATGCGCTTATATCTTGTTGAGTTGCTTTAATGGATTGGCTTCATGTTTTTGGTGCCAGTGTGTTGGCTTGTCACTACACCATTTTATTATAAGGTGTTAGCTCACTTTGGTCGATTTTGTGCAGGTCAGGCAATCATTGGTTTAATCTATTCTGCTCTGATAGGTGGCTAACTGCAGATTTATAACCAATGACTGCACATGATAGCAGATATTAATCTATCCTAGAAGTATTTATTGATTAATATCAGAAATTCGTGATTTTAATTTGTTGCCACTGTTTGTATTATTAACAGCATAGTGACAAGTCTTTATTTGCGAAACTTATGACTTATGAAGTTTTTGTTCAGTGAGAGGCTCCTTTCTATTTTTGAAGGAGTAATAAGTAAAGGCATTGATTTATTTAAGTCACTTATGATTAATGTTGGTGGACGATTTTGATAGTCCAGATGAGTCCTCATGTTCTTCATCCTTGACCCTGTCTGACGAGATTGCCACATGTATTGTTTTATGCATATTAGGCTATAAAAGTGAAATTCTTTATAATGATTTTTGTCACATTGCCATATTGTATTAATGTTATTTAGCAGGTTGAAACGCAACTTACTGGTTGATTGTTTTACCAATGAAGTCTACCAGTAGGATGATTGAACCAATTGCATTGTAGATTTTTCTAAGTTTTTGATAGGTTAATACGTTCTTTGTAAACCTTTGGTAGGTCCCATTTTAAAGCACTTTGACTAAATGGGTTGCTGAGATCATTAAATATGCACAGTTGATTTTTAATTGTTTGATTGTCATTGGATGTTTTATAAATTGTATTAACTATACAAGTTTGTAGATCTGATGTATTTTTTAAGGGTCTGTATTACAAGTTCGAAGTTGTAAAACTTTGAATGTCATAATATCGAACCCACTACATCGAAGGATGAAAATAGTGAATCCCTGATGCATCGAAATCTTACCTAGGGCAAGATTTCGGTGGGCAGTTCCGTGGCATCGCTATTTCCTCCACTGTGGTGTGATAGTTACGGACCTTAGGGTTAGGGTGCGGTTTAAGTTAAGTGTATAGTTAGGAATGTATGTAAGGTTTTGTAGGGTTGGGTTTTGTTAACTGTTATGTATGTGGTTTATTTATTTTGGTGTGCTTGTGTTGTGTGTATGTTTCTCAGAACAGCAAATATTTTCCCTGGGAAAAAAATTCGCTATTCTGAGTGTTCAATGTTATCACAATTCGAAATTCCAAGTTTGAACTTATGGTGTTTGATGTTTTGGAATTTCAAACATATGATCTAGACCCTTTTTAATGGACTGAAGAAGCAACATTGTGTTGTGAAAGCACGTGCTGTTTTATTTTTGAACGTTTTATTGTTTTCATTAAAGTTGTCTGCTTCCTTGCAGAGTGGTGGTGGAAGTTTGTTTTCACAATATTTGCACCACTGGGTTGCTGTTGAAGTGTTTCTTTTCATGTGTGCTTGCGGGATCTTAACTTTGTTCTGCAATAGTTAGATCTATTTTCTTTTGAACCAGCTCATCGGGCTGTTTGGTTCATGATTTGGAAGGCTATTTTCCTGTTACTCTGACATATGCAAGAGAGTATCTGAGTTGCAAGATGTCATAGTAAGTGTAACCTATTTGGTAACTAATATAGAGATAGTTCCTTTAAGAACAAATCCCTCATTCATACCAGTAGTAGTTTCAAACAGCATATCACCCTGTATTATTTCCTTAACTAAAAATCAGGGAGAGAGAGAGGATTCTCCCTACTCTGGACATGAGTAGACAGTTCAGCAATTAGCTTGATAGACAATTGACAGAATTATGTCCTTTAGAAAGTCTGAACAGCTGTACATTTCCTGTGATGACTCAAAGAAACGGCAACCCATGTTAAAGCAGGCAATTTCCATTTGGTTGCCCCATGCTATTACGTTTTGTTCCCATCATGGTAAAATGATTCCAGGCAGGATCAAGGCACATTCTACTGGAACCATTTTTTAAACACCTTTAATGAAGTATCAGTTGTGACATAGGCAACTTAATTTTATATAAAATTAAACCTATACAACATAGTCAATCCAACATTACATAAATTGTTCAGTTCTTGCCCCTTATTAAATGTCATTCCTTCTCCAAAACATTTATCTGCATGTATTATTCCCATAATTTCCATGTTTTTCTATGTAATTTGTTCCTACCTTTTTCTAAAGAACCTACTTCCTGTTCTTTTATCTCTGTTACAGTATTCACTACTTCAGGTATGGTTGGTTTAGCCTTTGGTGTCTGCCAAAAAAGCAATTATTAGAAAATCAGAGTTAAACTTAACAAAGCTTTGCGATGTCTAGGCAATTCCGGTCCTGTATCCTAGCTCAAAAAAAATAATTCCCTTAGTTACACTTATTTGCTTGCCCAGTATTCTTGACAAAGTATTCTGTAGGGAATTTTTAAAGTCAACCAACTCCTTGCACTCAGAAAACATATGTTGCCAGGTACCTCTTTCTTCCACACCACAACTTCTACGTTTGACATCTGCCTGAGGAAAAATTATTTGGAGTATGCTTCCAAGCAAAAATCCTAAATTTGACAGACTGCATCTCATATTTAGGAGCCATACATATGCCTTCCCATTGCTTCTTTGTGAATTGTTTATCTAATCTCTCTCAATCTTTTCTGACATCCTCTGATTGATTCCTGTAGATGTCCTTCTATTCTCATGTTGCAGTATTCAAAACCCTTGGATTATCCTCTGCTTAGCTACCTGCATGTCCAGCCAGTATACAAAAGCTTCTAGTCACTGCTAGGTGTGTGGAATGTCTAACACTGGCTGTTTGCACCTACCTTTCCTCAGAACTTGTCTGCTGCCAGTCGAACGTCAGCTCTTCCTGTCGTTGGATCTTTACATTTAAAGATAAGTACCTCATTTGGGACGTTGTTTTGTATTTTCTTTTTGGTCACTGCATGCCTGTTAAGGTTCGTGTTATCCTGGAAAGGAAAGAGCAGGTGTTCACATCAGATCCCCCATAAGGACACCCATGACCCCTCTACCTTTTCTGCCTAGGGCTTAACCATGATCAGAAAACATATGCATTTTGTCAGGCCTTCATTTCTAAGACACTCCACAGCCGTCTGCATGCCCTGAAATTTATTACGAAAACCAGTGTCTTAAACGTCTAGTTCTGACCATCTAAGGGCCCGTCTGGTCAGATCGTAGAGCCACCATAAAAGAAGGCCAACGTCTCTAGGCCTGAAATTACTGCTGCACCTCCTCCACCCGATGTTCCTCCAGTAGCCGATGTTCATCTGGAGGAATGTATGGAAACTGCCGAGTTTGGTATAGTGGGCGCCATTTGGGAGGCCGCAGAACCTAGGGCAGAAAGCACATCCATTGAGATCTCTCAGATGTTGGGCTCTGATGGCGAGGGAGAACCCCGGCTCATAACAGACGTCCAGACAGGCCCTTCCACTGCTTCAGAACAGTTGGAACTTAAGCCCCCCTTAGGTCCTACGCTCTCCAGGCCTACCCTTTCTCTAAAAAGGAAACAAAAGACAAAACATGTGCCTTCCCCTCCAGAAAGCCTGCCTGATTGGCAAGCTTTCTTCCAGAGCTTATTTAATGCTTTCATGGCGCTTAGGCCTGCTTCCCCACTGGTTGCCCCTCCACTTATTAGTCCTAGGCCTCAGGCTGAAACTGAAGAGTCTTCAGACTCTTCTTCAGGGGACTTCCTTTCTTATGCCTCCCAGATGTCTTCCCCTCTGGGGTATGCTTCCCCAGAGGAGGACTCTGTTGAGACCGACTCCCCAGGAGAGGACCTCACCTTTGGTGGAACCATCTTTAAAATGAGAGAGTTTTTTTTTTAAGTGGGATTCTTCTGAAATGTCTGAGGTTCAAAAGAGATATTACGAGCCCTTACAGATGGCCACTCCATCTTCTGCTATCCCTCTGGTTTTCCCAGCCTTTTTGGATGCCTTCAATGCAGCCTCCTTGAACCCAGATTCCCAATCACCAGCCCCTCAAAGGCCTGACATGTTTTACAAGGTCCCTGAAGGGGCCACATTTCTAATAAAATGCCCAGTTGCAGAACCTGGCACTATCTCAGTCTCTGCAGACAAACCATCCAGACTACTACCCTCCACCTCTGTTCTTCCCACAGATAATAGACAGTAAGACCATGGAATGCGTTGGCAAGTATACACTTCTGCCACTTTGACCTTTAGGGAGGTTAATTACCAGACACACATGTCTATGCCCTGGCCCTTCTGACTTAGGTTTCCAAACTTTTGTCTGATCTGGCAGACTTTCCTTCTAAAGCTCAAATTTCTTGCTTCATTTCCTCGTCTTCTCAAGTGACAAGACATTCTATCACATGCAGCTATGATGCTGCAGAAGCTTTGGCCAGATCTGCAGCTTTTGCCTCTCTCCTTAGAAGGTATTCATGGCTAAGACTGCAACCCTTACCTGATGATATAACAGCTAAACTTCTAGATGCACTCCTGGACAATTCTGCCCTTTTTGGGGCTGAAGTGGCAGAGCTCTTTAAAACCCTCCAGCAGGAGGGGAAGGAATTACAAGACTTAAAACAATTGTTCATGTCCCCAATCCCTAAATTTAATAGGAATTATCCCACCAAGACTCAGTTCATTAGGAAACATTCTGCTCCCACCCCTCATTCTAGGAGCAAAAAGAACACAAGGAAGCAGCAGCCTTCTTCCAGATCTGCTTAGACCCCGGCTCAGAAACCTCAGTTTCAGGACAGGACAGGTAGTCTGTGCCTACCTGCCTTCACCCCCCCTCCAGATTCTATTCCCCTATCCCTAAGACTCTTTCACTGTCTTCCATTGTGACAAAGCATTACCTCAGACAAGTGGGTCTTGTCTATTATAGAAAAGGGTTATTTCATGACCTGGATCACTTCTCTCTTCTTAAGAGGCATCCCACAGCTACCAACCTTTTCCAGACAGTCTCAGACGGCATCCTTTCTCAAGGGACTACTATCCAACTTATCCTTCTGTTAGATGAGGGAAAGGGCTTTTACTCCAGACTTTTCCTACTCCCAAGGAAAGATGACCCATGGAGGCATATGCTAGATTTTTTTAATTTATTTAACATTTGTTTACCGGGGAAGTCAGACTTGGAACAAAGCCAGTTTTCATTGGAGGCCTTGGGAGAAACCCTCCAGATGCATGTCTTTGTAAAGTGTGAGGAAACCGGAGTACCAGGGGAAAACCCACACAAAGGCAGGGAAGATGTGCAGATTCCTCACAGAAGGCACTCCAGCCGAGAATCAAACTGGAGAACCTCTTGCTGTGAGGTGACAATGCTACCACTGCACCACTGTGCCGTCTCTCTCACCTCAACCTTTTTCTACACGTACCCACTTTCTGCATGCTTACTCTACAGACTCTTTTCCCACTGTTAATGCCTCAGGCATTTCTGGCCACATTGGACATAAAGGATGCATATCTACATATCCCTATAAGACCCAATGACAGGAAATATTTACTATTTTCTGTGGGTTCCTCACATTTTCAGTTCTCTGCCTTGCCCATTGGACTATCTACTGCTCCAAGGGTATTCACCGAGTGTCTGGCTCTTGTGATAGCCTATTGCAGGGTAAAAGGGATTCATATTTTTCCATACCTGGATGACCTGCTTATCCAGGCAGACCGCACCAGTTCCCCACATCTCCAACTCCACAAAGTCATTTTGTTCCTACACATCAGTTACCCAAAGTCCAATCGAAACCCCTCCCAGGACCAAGTTTTCCTGGGGTGCAGAATAAGGACAGATGTTAAGGCATTCCTTCCACCTCAAAAGGTGGAAAGCCTGAAGCTGTATCTGCTGTCTGTCTTCCACGCCACTGCTATGACAGCGAGACAGTATCATATGGCTTCCACTCTACCCATTTTGCCATTGGCAAGACTCCACATGAGAAAATTTCATTGGTACCTGAGGTCCACATGGACCCAGCACTTCCATCACTTGGACCACAACATTCCCTTCCTTCCATGCCTCAGAAAGGAGATCATTTGGTGGTTGGACCAAATCTCTCTCAACCCAGGACTTCCTTTACAACCCCTCCCACCAGTCCAGGATATGTACACAGATGCCTCTGACCTGGGCTGGGAACCTGCTTTGGACAGCTTGAAGGTGCAAGGCACCTGGACAGACACCTTCAAGTGGGAGCACATCAACATCAGAGAAATGAGAGCCTTCAGGGCCTTCCAACACACTCTGAAGCAAGGCCCCCTGAAGTTGTTCACAGACAACACTGCAATTCTCTGGTATGTGAACAAACATGGGGGAACAAAATCCTACCGGCTATGCAAACTTGTACTCCAAGCTTGGAAATTGGCCCAGTGTGGCATCACTCTGCAGCCAGTCTATATTCCTTCAGCTCAATATACTCAGACACCTTGAGCAGGTCCATGTCACAATCCCACGAATGGATGCTACACAGGGATGTGTTCCTGGACATAGATCTGTTTGTGGTGTACCCCATTTGTGGACCATTTGCCTCCCCTCTGAACAGGCACTGTCCACTCTTTTTTGTACCAGGGTACCCAGCCCCCTAGCGAGGGCAACAGACACCTTATCTGTCTCTTGGAAGGGGGTGTTTCTCTATGCATTCCCCCCTTCCCACTCTTAAAAAAAAAATCCTACTGAAAATCCAGCAGGACAAACCAAAAATCTTGTTTTGACCAAGACAACATTGGTTTTCCCTCCTTCTGCATTTAGCCAGGGGCAATCATCACAAGTTACCTCACAGAGTGGACTTTCCCACATAGGACAGGGGATCCCTAATCCATCCCCACCTGGATTCTCTGAATCTAACTATGTGGGTGATAAAATTTTGATCCCTTTCAGACACCCCTACACCGAGGACGTGCTTAATGTCCTGCAGGAGGCCAGGAAATCCAATACTAGGAGATCTTGTATGTCTAAATAGAAAAGATTCTCCATTTGGTGTCTACAAAGATAGTTTGACCCATTTCAAGGTGAGGTCCTGCTAGTGCTGTCTTGTCTATGAATTGTTGCAAGCAGGGTTGGCTTATTTTTTTTTTTAAGGCCCACCTAGCTACTATTTTAGCTTGTCTGCCTCTTGATCCTCCCCTTGCCTCCCAACTCCCTGTGAAGTTATTCCTTAAGGGAGTACTACATCTCAGGCCCCCCCAGGAGGCCAGTTCCACCTCCATGGGACCTGAACTGTGTCTTAGAGAAGTTCACTGTTACCCCTTTTGAACCAGCATCTAAAGCCTCTCTGAAATATTGGACTTGGAAAACTGTGCTCCTGGTGATCCTGACATGAACCAGAAGAGTGTCAGAGCTCCAGGCTTTCATGGCAACCCCTCCTTTTTTCCTCTTCCACAAGAATAGAGTGACTCAGAGGATCAACCCATCTTTCATAACCAAGGTGGTCAGTGAGCGATCCCTGAACCAGTGTATTCACCTTCCCACCTTTTTTCCACATCAGCAGAATGACAAAGTCTTCCATTCTCTTGATGTTTGCAGACAACTTGGATTCTACCTTGACAAGACAAAGTTCATTAGGAGATCAGAGCAATTGTTTGTGACAAAACAGAGCATTTCTGCTTGAATTTCCAGGGCCATATCTTTTTGTTACACCTACCATGGCAAACATCTTGCATCAAAAATTAAATCCCACTCCACTAGAGCCATGGCCTCATCTGGAGCCTTCTTCAAAGGACTGGACACTGCTTCCATACTAGAGGCAGCTACCTGGACATCTGTCCATATCTTCACCAAACACTACAAACTAGATCATATCTCCATGTGTAGAGCAGGATATGCTAGGGCAATCCTGCGTGGTTTCTTGGAAAACAGTTCCATACCACTACCCTCCTCCTCTTCCCTTTGAGCTTTGGCACTCACCCAAGGGTTTTTTGTACTGCAACATGAGAATAGAAGGACATGGATCTTACCATAACTGTCGTTGTCCTCTCTTCCATGTTGCAGTATTCCATCCCCCCACTCCCTTTTATATGTATGTATGTATGTACACATATATATATATATATATATATATATATATATATATATATATATAAAATCTCCAAATAATCCCTTCTTGGATGACACAGGACTTGTACAGCTGTCCTGGGACTGGGGTCCGATTGAGGCGTTCAGTTCTGAGGAAAGTTACGTGCAGACGTCCCTTTTATCGCCCACATTCCCTACGGCGAACAACAAACATCCCATGTACCTAGCAGTGACTAGAAACTTTTGTATACTGGCCGGGTGTTCGAGTAGCTAAGCAGGGGATAACCCAAGATGTTTGAATACTGCAACATGGAAAAGGACATTTATGGTTATGGTATGTTTTTACACAACTATTTTTTATTGTGAAGTATTTAGTATGTGTTACTAATTATCCCTTTTTAACAGCAGCGTCTGTTCTAGATTCAACTAAAAACTCAACCAGTGCAGGTCTTTCATTTATGATCCCTGTATCCCTTTTCCTTCACCTGTACTCTTGTATCAATCACTGATAGGAAGGGCAGTTTCTAGCCTGCATTCCAAATGTCTTCTTGGCCTCTTCCCATTCATTTACTTTTTCCACTTGAATATTTGTTCCAAGTACCTTCATTCCTTTGCCACCTTCTTCCAGAAAATACCTGCTCTCCCTTGCCTATTGTATGTACCCTTAATTGCAGTCAATCCCAGGAGAATCACCTTTCTCCATTCCAATGTTGGCTTGTTTCTAGTGTACTTTCTGCTACTTTACAAATATAATATTATGTACAATTGTTATCCTTAAAGGACAACAGGATTCTGTCATTACATGCTCAACTTCTCTGTCCTTTTTCTCCCTATTTACTGTCCCTGCTGTGAAAAAACAATAATACAGCATTTAAAATATTTTAAATTGACTGTTTCTCATCACTAGAACAGTACCGTACTGTACTGTTGTGATTTCACTTTCAAAAAACTTTTATCTCGCCCTGGAAACATTTGCTGCAGTCCCCAATTCCTTGATGTCATTAGGGCCAATGAATACAGGTAGTTTTCTAGCCAATTCCCTCCTCAAACTGACATCGGCATGACCGTCTTAAAAACCCACCCATGTTGTGATGTTACAGCTCCCTGGTCCTTCCCATAACCATGCAGAAAGTAAAGGTTAGATCAAGGAAACAGTACATGAGTCAAGTCTCCTGCTGTGAGCGGTCAGTCACAGCAGGTAACCGTTCAAATTACCCTGAGAATTTTGACAGCTAGGGAAGTTAAGTGTGAAAGGGGATGGGAGATGAGTCAAAGTAGTACAATTCAGGCTTTACAAAAGACTGCAATTTAACCATTCTAAAAAGAAGCATTAGTAAAAAGCACATTTAAAGTCTGTTCTGTGGCATTTGCACTGTTTGTGTTTTAAGTAGTTATTGAATGACATGAAATGATACTTAAAACTAACTGATTGAAAGACAGCAGTGTATGCATGTAAAATCAATGCAGTGACAGGAGCTTTAGAAAGAAAGAGGCCTTACGTGATGTAATTCTTTTACAGACAAGTACTGCATTGTGGGATACTTTGAGGCAGACTGAACCATCAGAATTACTTCAAGATGCCAGACCTTTTGTGGTCAGACTCAGAAATTATGTATAAAAAATATTTAAAAACCTGTGAATAGTCCTAGAGTGGTGTTAAAATGTAGAAAATGCCAAACCATGATGAAATAAACATGTTTTTTGAGTCTGTGGGTGCAGTTCTCCTTTAAGGATCTGCAGCCAGAGTCGCACTCTGACCTTATTTCCTGAATTTCTTTCCTGCTTAATCATTATCCTTTTCCACTTTGAACTGTAATGTTCTGCTTGTGTTACGTTTAAGAGCTGTAACTGTGTAGCTGTAAAATATCCTTTCAAATCAAGTAATCCTAAACCACCTTGTTTTATTAAAATAATCAATATCCCAATTGACTGTTGCCTTCTTGCCCTCCCAGATAAAATCCTTTATCTCTTTATTAATTATCATCTACAACCTCTCCCCGCCTCGTCTACGTTTAACCTTGCCATATTTAAGATTTCCATAAATATTTCCATTTGTGCTTTTCCTTGCTTTCCCATTTTTCTGCTTTATAGAAATTTTCATAAAACTTCAAGATTATCTCCAATACCTCTACAGGATCCTTTGGTTATTTTTCTTGTCATATGTTCACTAAGTTTGGGAACAACCATTTGAACTTTCTGTTCCTTAAGCTGTTGTGCCAAATGCTTTTGTGCTTTGGAGTTCATAAAAAAAACAGTTGCTTAACAGCAATCTTTCTTAACTCATGTATATTATCAAGGTACTCTGTTTTCTCTTTTTGCACTCCGCAGTTGTGCCTCTTATTCTGTAATACTGTATTTAGAGCATCTAACAAAGGTTAATTGTTAATTCTTATCCATATTCTTTTTCTTTTATTTCTACCCTATTTTTAATCTCCACTTCACTTCTATCCCACTCATTAGCTATAACTTGTAGATTACTTTCTGTCTTCTGTAATAACTCTTGAATAATTTCCACTGCCCATTCTTTAAATTCCTCTCTCCTTTACAGGTAGGTAGGGAAGTGCAAGTCTCTCATTTCTAGTTCATTACCCTAAATTTGTATCTGCATTATTGTTGGCACATAATCTGAAATAGTAATTTGATATGTGTCAAAGTTCTCAATTAAATGCACATGTTTGTGTAGTCTAGCCCAGTTATTGTACCTCGGGGAATAATATGTGAATTCTCTCAATTTCATACTGCTGAATCCATGTTTTCCATACCAAATATTTTCATAAATTTCTTCAGAAATCTACCCTTTTGTTATATTTTGCCTTCTAGGTCCCCCATATCTATCTTCATAGGTTCATAGGTAGGTATTAGGCTTTCGGCCCTAGGGCCCATACAAGCCTAGCCAAAAAAATGTACCCTAGCTTTTGCCACCCAAGAAAATTATTTTCCTGTGCCCCTGTCGAGCAGAGCCACAGAAGTGATCCCCAGGGTGAATTTCCCATTTCCCATCCAATCATCAAGATTTTTCTTGAAGAGTGCTAATGAGGACCTCTGTTTGACATAGATAGGTAGTCTGTTCCAGATTATGGGAAGTCTCAGGGACAGGAATCTATCCCTCCAGCATGTTCTGTTTATTGTGGTGACAAGGTTAAGGTCCCTAGAGCGTGTAGCTCGGTGGGATTGGGATTTCTTTAAGTGGAGCATGTCCAACAGCTCTGGGTTTGACATAGCTTTGTATGTTAGGCAGAGATCACCCCTGAGTAGGCGATATGCGATGGAGTAAAGCTGTAGTTTTTTGAGACTGTCTGCATAGGGCATCTGTTTGAGGCCAGTAATCCTCTTTGTGAGGTATTTCTGTGGTCTTTCCAGTTGTTGTAGCTGTCTTGTGAGGTACATACCAAAAGGGGCGTTGTACTCTATAATGGGTCTAATGAGTGATGAGTAGAGGGGAACAATGGCCTCTTTTTTTTTTTTTTTTTTTCTTCCCTGGATGAGAATCCTTTTGTGATGTGATGAGCCACATAGAAGGATTTCCTGACCACTGTGGTGATTTGATTATCAAAGGAGAGACTACTGTCCACCTGTGTCCCAAGGTCTCATCACATTTTCGGCATTAAGTAGACCACCAGCTATGTGGTAGTTCATGGGTACAGAGTTTTTACCAAAGGGGACGACAATACACTTTTTGGCATTGAGCTTCAGGCCATGGCTTTGACACCAGGTATCTGTCTCAGTGAGGCCCTTTTGTAGTTTGTCCACATCGTTAGGAGTTTCGATTATGGCTCCTAGTTTGCAGTCATCTGCAAACTTTGTTAGACAAAGACCTTCTGTGTTGGCCTGCACTTCAGAGAAGTAAATACCAAACAGGAGAGGACCCAGGACTGAACCCTGTGGTACTCCACTTGTCACTGGTCTGATGTCGGATTTGGAATCCACTACTTTCACAGTGTGGGTTCTGTCCGTGAGCCAGTTGGCAACCCATCTTGTGACATAGGGATTTATACCTAGTTTAGTGAGCTTATCTATAATTCCAGAGTGGGAGATGGTGTTGAAAGCCTTGGCAAGATCTAGATAAGCTGTGTGAACCATTTTACCCTCATCTATGACTTTGGTGACTGCTTCAAAGAAGTCAATCAGGTTTAGGAGACATGATCTGCCTTTTACAAATCCAAACTGAGTAGGGTCCAGAGTTTGGAGATTACCAATGTCTTTGAGTTCCACCATGATATGTTCCATGGCCTTGCAGGCCAGGCTTGTCAGGCTAATGGGGTGGTAGTTCCTGGGGTCCGTTGTGGTTCCCCCTTTGTGGAGTGGGATAACTGTCGCGGTGTGCCATTCAGTGGGTACAAAGCCTGAGGTGAGGCTATGATTAAACATGGTACTTGGGTAGAGTGCCAGTTAATTCTGTAGTTCGTGTAGAATGCAGTCTGGGATATTGTCAGGTCCTGTGGATGCTGTGTTCTTGGCTTTGGAGAGTGTGTTTTTTACCTGTGCAGCCGTGATTATAGGAACTTTGCATTCTTCCGGTATAGAGATGGGCCCTCTAGGGGGTGAGAGGGGGGTAAAGTTAGCACTGAACCTATCTGCTAGGATGTTGGCAATATTAGTTGGTTCTGTATATTTAGTGCCATTATGCTGTAACTCAGAGCAGATCCGAGTGTTCCCATTTAGATTCTTGACATAGCTATAGAATGCTTTGTGGTTGTCTTTAAGTCAGTGGCAATTTTGTTTTCGTAACTAGCTTTGGAGGATTTTAGGAGGGATCTCGGCTTCTTACTGAGGTTGACCAGGGATTTTCTCCAGTCATGGGATTTTACTCTTTTTTTTGCAAAGTTTCTTTCTTCTGTTGTAGAGTTTGTTTGTGGCAGAGGACCACCAGATTGGCTTCCTTTTTTTGGAGGATAACATCTTGGTTCTATTAGGGATAGCATGATCCATGCACTCGTGTAAGTGCTTATAAAGTGCATTTGTGTAGGATTCGGCAGTCATACCTCTATTGTCTGTCTGCATGGGTGTCATGAAGTTTGCCACTTCTGTCTTAAGAAGTGTGAAGTTGGCTTTTGAGAAGTTTTTTATAATGGTTTCCCTAATTGGGGCTTGGGGTGGGATGTGGATGTCTAGGCTGATTAGCTTGTGGTTGGATCTGACCAATGAGGAATTGACCTCTGGTGTGGAATGCCAGTTTCCCATGTTGGTAATGACCAGGTCTAGGATATTGCTGCACCTGGTGGGGGTGTGAATAAGTTGATCCAAGGCGCTGGAATTTATGAATTCTAGAAAATGTTGAGCAAAAGAGTTGGTACATGAGTAGTTTTCCCAGTTAATGGTGGGGTTGTTGAAATCGCCCATTATTAGGGTGTTGGGTTGTACCCTAATACTTTCCAGTGTATCAAGAAATGAGGAGTGTGAATCCTGGGGCATGGTGGGGGGGTCTGTAGCAAGCTACAATTTGGATTGCGGTCTTGCCCAGAGATAGTTGCACTTTGATAATCTACTGTTGTAAATCAAATTTCAATCCCCAATGATGACTAATATTCCCTGGTGACAGTTGATTAGTTCTCCCAATATTTTCTAAAGCTCAATAATAGTAGTTTTATTTGTAATATAAATACATAGCGTAATCCTCATCCCTTGTCAGTAGCCCTTTACTGCTGCACTCTGTCATTATCTTTTTTCCTCATCTGTCACTATTGGAGCTCCTCTAACAATTAATACAAGTAATCCTCTTTTCCTTTGTCCCTGGTACCCTTATGAATATCTATTCGGAAACCCTTTATCAAATTTGCATGCTCATCTCTCCAAATCGGTCTCCTCTTGCATGGCTATTTGTGCTCTGCATTTCTTAATATAAGTAAATATTCTTTCCTTTTTATCTGTACATGTGACACCATTCACATTCCAAGATAATGTGGAAAGTGTAGCCATCATGATAAGAAGTTGTTATTCCTACCTGTATGACAGCTATTTAAGTGTCTGTTTCCAGCGTGTGTTGTACATCTACCCACTGATGTTTGGCAGTTTGATCTGTTATACAGTGTTCTCTATTTAAACCTATGTTACATTTTATACAACCTTGTTTTAATGAAAACCCTCAAACAAAAAACAAACTAGCCCCCAAGAACCTGCTAATACAAATGCACAAAACTATATACATATTCAGATAATGATGTTTAAGCCTTCTAATAGGAATAATTGTCCCAAATAGACTGCTGCAAACACTGGCCTTATCTAACCTAAAGTTGAGGTTATCCCTGTTAATATACATGCTACCACTGTCTGTGCTCCAACTACACTAAGTGGTGTGAAAAACAACTTGCATGCTTTCAGAAAACATTACTTTTTTGCCTTGAAGAAACCAGTGCTTTGGCTTTTTCTATAGTCCTATAATTAGCTTGTCTGCTCAGTAGCTTGATAGCTATTTTTTGTTGGGCAGACTTTTGTATTTCTTCCTTAGCCTGATCTGCATAAAAAATGACGTTGTCCTCAAGGAAAAAAATATTCTAAAGAAAGCTGAATACAGCAGCTTGAATCTTGCACCTGCCTCTCGACATTCCCTGATTGGTAGAATAAATTTATTTCTCTCCTGCCCCGGTATACAGTGAATACTCATTTACCACAGAGAGTATACTATCTGCAACTTTTAATACTTTGCTCTTGATAAAACTATGGCACAAGATCAACTCATTCTGCTTGTAGGTTTGCATCTTTACTAATACAAGTTGTGGCTGCTTTTTCATCACTAGGACTGGAGCATACCCACAATGTGCCCTTTCAATTAACAGATCCTGCTGTGAATTATCAGTCCAGTTGCTTATTTGTGCCTTCATAAAATTAATAGTCTGGCCCTCCTAGTTTCTCTAGTAAAGCAGAAATTCCCAGATTTTTCCCTATATGCTGTGTCCTCTAATTCTACCATTTTTGAACATCTCTTCTTGAGCAGTCTTATATTGAGTCAGCCTTTTCTTCAATTCAGTCTCTTGATTTTTGCAGTTTTATCACCTCATCTGAATATCTGTTCAAAGCGTTTTCCTTTTTTCCAGTCTTTTGTTGTTTGACGTTGTATACTCCAATGTTTCATTTATTTTAATTAGCTCTGATCATATTTGACTTATGGCTTCCAGCAATCTAGATTAAAAAATGCCTTGCAAGAAAGCTGGAGTTGCGTTTTGTTTAACGGCTGCAGAATTCTTCCCAGTCAGGGTTTTCTCTTCACCTTTTCTAGTTAATGTTCTTTCTGGCTGTCTTATGATCTTCTTTGCTGGCATCCAGACAGTATACTTACTAACCAGTGACTGAATTTGCAAAAGTGACAAAAGCTCCTGGCCCTTGTCTTTAAGTTTTTTTTTTCACACTGGGAGACCTGAAGTTAAGGTGTTGATCAGGGTGCATCCATTTTGGAAAGTCCCATTGTACTGAAGCCTTGTATTTTATGGTATATTGGAAAGGGGTGGACTCTAGAAGTTTTCTAGACGCTGCTACTAGGTCCTCTGTACATACTGTTACAAAGCTTTACAAACTAGATTCCTTTTCCAGGTCCAGAACAAGTTTTGCTAGGACCATGCTCCTGGATTCTAATCCTTTCTTCCAGGTTAAAAACACTTTGGTAATCTACTCCTACAGCTATGACTACTTCAACAGTGATTTGTAATGAATATAGTTAGGCTGTGTAAGTTACACTTGCCATAGCAGTTGATTTTTTTTATTTAAATCACTGCTGCAATAGCAGTACCCTTCCCTGGTTCTCCTTCCTTGTATATATTTTTTCTGTTATTAAAAGTAATATATTCTCGTTGTACTGTTTTTCATGACAGTAGCTTCATGTTTAATGGCAGGGAAGTCCTGAAGCTCTTTGCCGCATGTGTGGGGGGAGCCAAAGGCATTGGAAGACTTGGTCTCCTGTTATGTTTGTGGCATTATGTAACCAATATAACAGAAGGCAACTACAGCAGTGATTTTAATTGAACATCTGTTATTTTTGTAATGTATTTTCATTGTAATTTATAGTAAATTGTATTATTCGCTCTTTGATTTGAGGAAGTTAAGTTCTTCATTTCTCTAGTGTTTGTGGGAGTTTAGTATATGCAATTCACAATGTATTTTTCTCTTCAAGTGTGAGTTTGCCTTACTATGATTGGTTAAATTGTTTGAGTTGTTTGGTTGATAATGCTCTAACATGATGATAAAAGCTTGATGATATATACAGGATGACTATAACTAAAATGGGCTTAATGTGAGAAATGTTTTATCACACTTCTTTGTCAAGTTAGTGTTCAAAGCATATGTAAACTATTGTATCAGGTAATATTTTTATATATCTCAAAACAGTGGATACTGATTTAAAAAAAATCCGACCTGAATATGATTACCATCCTCTTCCTGCATTATTGAGCATTTATCATCAATGTCCATGTCATCAAGCATTTATTAATACACTACCTATGTCTTTAATTGTCATAGTTCAGCTCCATTCATATGGAAATATATATTAAAATTGGGGGATTAACTCGAATATTAAGTAGTTCTTCCATTCATTGTTAGTCAGCACATATTTCTTTTGTCGGGAAAACCCAGCAGGCTGTAGGCTTCAAAAGGCTTAGTTTTGTTTTGAAAAAAATATGATGACATAGTTTACAGAGAATAACATAATTTTCAGCTATGTTCATATGCCAAGGTTTCTCTCCCAGCCTTCCCCTCTGTTTACCAGCTCTGAGTCTCATTTAATCTGCTTTGAAGCCTCTGCCTGTCATTCTCTCATTCGCTGAGAGACCCATGTCTCTGTTTTCCTCTAAGATTTATGCTTCAGCTCCCTCAGCTTTAGAAGCAAATGTTTCTACTGATTTATCTCTAGCATTTCTTTTATAGGTAGGAGGGCATGGCCTCCTCAGTACTGAGCAGATCTTAATTCTCCTCCCAAACTACCCCTGGACTGCAGTTCTGCAATACCCCACAGCAGTGTCTAGAAAATCATATGCCTCAAAAGTGTGTGTGTCTGTGTATTTGTGAATATACATCTGTGTACCTCAAAGTAAATTTTAAGTCATGGGGGCATTTTAGGACAGAGTTTAGGGGAAAGGACTCAAAACAGCTTGCAAAGTAGGGTTGGGTTTCACAGTCTTGAGTCTGCACGTGATACTGTATTCAAACACATACGCACACTCCTATTCATTTTACTCACAATGACAACTGTTTCATTATTTTTGCATCTAAAAGATGGAGCCTATTTGCAGTTTATAACTAATTATGCAGAAAATAAAATTTGGCTAAAACTGTCATTATTTCACAAGTATGTCTTAGAAGCCTCAGTAGGCCTATATAGCCACTTGCATGTGGAGGAAGCATAAGGGAATTATTTTCAGCTCCTAAAAAGTGTGGGTGCAGGTCTGTAACAGCTTTTCATGGTGAGAAAATCCAGTGCATATTCTGAACATATTTGTTCTGAGTTGGTATTAAAAAGTAAAACCTTTAGTAGTTTGTTAGAAAAGTGGGCTTTATTAGTTATTTTTGTGTCCCCCTTCCTCATCGGGACAGCCTTCTCAGTGCCCCAGTTCAGTTGCTGGGTATACCAGCTGCTCCAGTTCACCCTTGGATTATTCTGCTTTTGCCTGAGCAAGGTTGGATTTTAGGAGCATTCTGTGGGGGTCGGTGCTGTCATTTAGCTCAGAGGGTTCATATGGTCCACCCTCACCCCCCTTGGTGCCTGAGATTACATCTGAGGGGCAGGTGTGCAATGGGGATGTTGCGGCATATTTCCCTGCCTCTATAGGAGCGCAGCCTTTTCTTCCACCTTCCTCAATGGAACATGCCTCCTCTCACACAAAATCCTCTGCTTCTGCCAGGGATTATTGTAGGAGATGCCAGCATTACCACCCTTCGCTCTTGGATGGTAATGCCTATCCCTCCCTGATACTGTCAGTTACCTGAGCCTCTGATTGAGCCCATGTCACTTGTACTGTGTTCAGGGCTTATCCCTCTACAAGCTTTTCTATCAGTTGAAAGATGCCATCACCTAAACACCCTGTATTGTGAGGAGCAACATCACTCAGCTAACTTCAGTGATGACCTGTTTGTAAGTTCTTAAGGATGGAATACTGGTTTTTGGGTACAGTATGTGCCTGAGTGTCCACATATGAAGTCCCTGATAAAGAAAGTAAATAATGCTTTGGGCTATCGGAGTAGATTTGCCTCCTATGTGGTATATTTCCATATCATCCAGAAATCAAACTGATTGTCTGATGGTCCAGAAAACACTGTACAAACTGTGGTAGTCTGTTTAACACTACAGAGAACATTGAAGTTTTTAAAAATGCAACCTCAGACTGACTTTTTGAATTAAAAACATCATTTTCGTGATAGTCAAGTCAGAGACCAACTTTAAAAAAAAAAAAAAAAAAAAAAGACAAAAGATGTACCACCTCTTACTGACGTGCACATTTGCACCATAAAATGGATTTGGAAGTGGGTGGATGAGAAGAGGTGGGACCATGGGCAGCGTAAGATGGTTCACTGTGGTCAATTTTTTGACATGGTAGTTGGCAACTCTGTGCCAGAGAATGATCAAAATATTGTCTTCCATACCAAGGCATCATATGCAGACTTTTACAGGCATTTCACTGTGATAATTTGCACGATTGTTTTATATATCTGTTCCATTAGTGGTGGGCACGTTTTTTTCAGGGTAAGGATTGCAATACACACCCAAGCTCCATCTCTGATTGCCACTTTTCTCTTTAGTTACACACGCACAAAAAAAAGGGTGAAAGCTACTCCCTTGTTCCACTCAACATCCCGCCCCATGCCTCACCTACTTCCATAACCATTTTATGGTATAAATGTGCTTGTCCATAAAACAGTAAAAGGCATAATGGCTTCTTTTCTCTTTTGTGTCTCTTTTTTTTTTTTAAAGCTGTTTTTTGAATTGACCACATCTCAGAAGCAATGCTTTTCATTCCAAAAATGCAAAACGAGGTTGCATTTTTTTTTTTTTCAAACTGCGGTATATTCTCTTTGTTGTATTCAGTGGAATACCAGAGTTTTGTACAGTGCTGTCCGGACAATCCATCTAATTTCCATATAGTGCAGAAAAATAATGGATAGATAGCAACCCTAAGTATTTCTGTCTCAAAACTGTCTCTTCTGATACTGAAATTTCTTGGCCCTTGTCCGTCATAGACTTGGATGAAGTGGCATGCGCTGGGTATTGGTTGTGTATTTTTAGTTTAACCCATAAATTACAAGTGAGTACATTCTTTCATGGAGTGTGTTGACATATTTTCTTGAGAATTTTATTTAAAAATCTGAAACGGTTTCAGAAATACAGTCCCTATACTGGTAGGTACCATGAGGAGGTCTATATAGATATCATTTTTTCTGCACTTTGTTCACAGCAAATATATGCATACCATATGTTCTGCTTGTTAAACTGAAACGTCAGACTCTTGTCTTTACTGCAGAGCTGAAATAGTACTCAACTAAGAAAAAGTGGAATTTTTTCAATTTAAATTTTACGGAAAAAGTTACACTTTCAGGTTTGCTGTCTTCTCCTTGCTTTTAGAGCTGCTAGCAGAGCAATGAGAAAGGCTGAGTATCCAGATGTCTTAAGAAAATTCTGAAAGAGGTTCTAAGATATTCACATTTGTTGGTAAGATCAAACTAAGGTTAGAATGCTTAGAAATTGACAACCTGCAACATTTCCAAAATAGTAGGTTTAAAATTGGCTATCATGTCTTTTTAAATTGATAAATATGAAAGCTGTCAGAAATATAAATGTGTTTTATGACTTGTCCTAAAAGACTACATTTAAGTAAAAATGAGATTTTTCCCATCTTTTTAAATTTTCAGTGAAACTGCTTTTTCCTCATTACAGTTCAAGATGTAGCATTTCTATTCACCTTGATGCTGTGAGCATAATTTAAGACCATTTTGTAGGTTACTGTTGAAGAATATTACCTGGAAAATGTCATACGACCCACTCCTGTGTTTATACCTACAACCTTTTGTAGAAAAGGGCTAAAAATAGCCGAAGTCCTTTGACAGCACACCACTGTTTTATAAAGTTGTCAGTAATGAAAGAGTTAAACATCACTAACAATACTCATGGACATGGACTCAGCAATAATACTTTGCTTTACCCCAGTAGGCTATTGCTTTAGTTTCATCAAGATTCATTATTCAGCCAACAAGCAGTCATGCATGCCTCCATCTGCCCCCATTGGCATGTCCCCAGCTGGTCATTTATGGCATTGCATGTTAGGGAGGAATTTTTGTTGTACCCTTAGTGGTGAAGGTAGTGACTTCATGGGCATCACTGCACTCAACATCAGCTGGTTACCTCCCTCAAATGTTATTTTACCAGTGAGCTGACCTGAGATTGTGGCACATCCCCATAACTGGGATGTGTTATTATAGACAGAAACCTCTTCCTCCGTTCTGGTGTGGGCAAGCTGGCAAAGCTGCTCTTTCCTTTTCCTACTTCCCAGCTGCTAGATGAACTTGAGTCATCTGGGTCATTGTAAGGGCTCCATCCATATATGCCACTGACACAGATCAATGCCTTAATTTTTCTAATAAAAAAATGTATTACCGCCACCAGATTCCCAACCTGGCATAATTTCTAATGTTTTCACGAAACAATGCATGTTAACCTGAAAAGGGATGTGTAAACTGGTAACTAGTATTGTGTGTTACATTGTTTATGATATTGGAAGAGGAATATTGGCACAGTTCCTCTTCCTGGGTAGCATTCTTTCACAACCTAACTTAATGAAAAATGCAGTAAACATGACTGCGGCTTCTGTGTCTTGTGAAAAAGGACCTGTTTATTCTGCTGCATTTTTCTAAATTTGTATTATATAGCTTGTAACCTAAACTTTTAAGACAAAAAAAAGTATGCAGAAAACTAAAAAAATAAAACTAATATTACAGTTAAGAACTGCTATTTAGTAAATTTAAACTGTAAGCAATATAGAGTACATTCAGGGACTTCAACTACAAGGAGAAATGTAAATTAGAATATGACAGTATCAAAATACAAATCTAAAATGTTGAATCTCACTGTCTGCTAATAAAAGCCAAAAATACGTTCATAACACATCCCGTACTATGAAGACTCCAACAGCTGGTAAAAAAGTTGGCAAAACAACACTTTGTAAAATGCATGAGTTGGAATTGTATACATCTTAAAGTCCACTGAAAGGCTTTAATAGCATTGGCATTGTAATGGTAAAAAAATGTGACCTGTAAAACCCAAGATCAACTCGATAGTCAGATGTTCTTCGTGTTTCACTGTTGCAGTCATCACACTTGGGTTATCCTGGCAGGGGTAGCCTTCAGTCGGCCGGAATACCAGAGGCTTAGTATTTCTGCGTCAGTTGCTGTCACTTCAAGACTGATGTCAGGTCGTCGGAGGTATAAAAACACGCAGCCGACGCTCTTACATCAGTTTTTCTTGCCGAGATGCCCGAAGCAGAAGCAGTTCGCATGAGTGCCGGTCGGCCGCTACCTGAGTTTTCTTTCCGAAATTGAATCATCCTGAAGTCTTCAAAAGCTAAGTACCCTATTGGGGATCCATTTTTCTTGCTCTAATCGATGTCAGAAAAAGTTAACAATTGTATTGCCTGTGGAAAGCAAATACCACACTGAGATTTTCATTCTTACTGCATCACCTGTTTAGGTCCAGACCATGATGTACCTCGCTGTCAGTTTTGTGCCTTGTTCAACGCCCAAACTATTCATCTTCAGACCCTTATTATAGCTAAATACTTTCGTTCTTGATCTCTGTATTCCGAAATGGCTTCAGTAAGCCATCAAACTACCAGTCTTCTGAAAAAATATAAGGATAAAGACAGAGACAGACCGCACAGGTCCAAAACTGCCGACGACACTTCCGTTAAGCTAGTTGCCAGTTTGCCGGTACTGCGCGAGGCGCTTTCGCAGCCCCTGATGTCTGCTTTGATGGATTCGCAGGCCGTAACCGAGACCTGTTCGGAGTCCGGTATGTCACGAGACTCTTCAGTGACTACGGAACCTGCGGATGTCTTTACCTTGGATGGTTCCGGAGCCACTGTGCAGGCACCGGCTTCTGAGGAAGTTGTCCGCACTACCGATATTCGACTTAAACCAATGACTTGTTTCGCATCTTCAGTTCTTTCTAAAACTACCAAGTTTCTAAGGCCAAGAGTAAGAGCTACGCCTAAAAAACTGACTACCCAAACTCAAACGCCTGCTTCCTTGCCACAATCTCAGATGCTTAAAATGGCAGGAGACCTGATCGTATTGATTAGGGGAAACCAGCCTTCCCCTGCTAAAAGAAAAAGATTTGTCCCCAGCAGCTTTATCTGACCAAGAGTTCGATGACTCTGAGGTTTCTGAATATGAAGACATGCCTTTTTCTGCGTATGAGGATTCAGATGCAGAGGAATCCATTCCTTCTGCCTCCCCTCCAGAGGATTTTTCTTTTGGTGAAACCTTACATACTTTGAGAGAGCATTTCCATTGGGAATGCCAGGATTATCCTCAGTCCAAAAAGAGACTCAGGGAATTTTTAGATTTAACACAGCACAGACTCTTGGCTATCCCTCCTGTTCTGGATGTTATGGATGATGTCTTTATGGAATCCAGCCAAATTGCTGATACTTTACCCCCTACTCCAAGGAAACCTGATAGGTACTTACAGAGTCCCTGACTCTCACAATTCACTCTTCAAAAATCGTACTGCTGACCCACAAGTCGTCTTCCAAGGACCTAAAGGAATAAAAGCAACTATAGCTAAGAATCCCACCCCCTCGGGCAGGGATTCCCGAGCTTTAGACAGACGGGGTTAAAAAGTATTCACCTCTGCAGCTCTCACCATTAGAGCATTGAATTGTTAGTGCCACATGCTGAAATACCAGCAACATACCATGGAACTTATTAAGCAAAAATGATATACCTTTGCTGACTGTGGAGAAAATAAAGAATTACAGGGGCTTATGCATTCTGCAAGCCAAGTCGGCAAGCATACCCTGCAATGTGGGTTTGACACCCTAGAAGCATCTTGCAGGGCAGCAGTCACAGGTTCTGTACTTAGAAGCCATGCCTGGCTTAAGGAGCAGACCTTGCCAGACCATGTCGAATCAAAATTATTGAACACTCCTCTGAACAAGGACAATCTGTTTGGCATCAATGCATAAGAGGTTTTAAAAAAGATGGAAAAAAAGGCTTAAGTGTATGCAGACAGTCAAAGATTATTTGCAAGTGCAGCCTCCAAGATTCAGTAGGCATTGCCCCTCAAAACATTGGTATTTCCAGCCCCCTCAAGGCCAACTCAAACTAGACCCGGGGAAACAGACCCCTCAGATTACAGTCTCAGGGTATCCAGAGATTTAAGCAGTGGAGTACTTCCACTTCTAAAGCAGGGAGTGCTAAGCCACCCCCTTACGGAAAGAATTCACAATGACTTCTCAACCCCACTCTTCACCTCTGCCCAATTGCTCATGCCTTTAGGAGGAAAACTTGCCCACCATGCAAAAAACTGGACCTCCATCACCAACGATCGATGGGTCCTCAACATAGTATCCCAGGGGTACACATTTTATTTTCACACACTGCCAACCCCATAAGGGTTTCCAGACCTTCCTCCAAATCAGTGGGCAGAGGCACAAAACCAAGTCCAGTTCCTGCTCTCCATAAGGGCAATTCAGCCTGTTCCTGCAGAACAGATAGGCCAAGGTTTATTCCAGACTTTTCCTGGTACCCAGAAAAGAGGACACATGACACCCAATCTTAGATCTATCCATTCTAAACACCTTCTTGGTGGTACCAATATTCAAAATGCTCACTCTAAAGCAGCTTCTCCTTATGCTGTCCGAAGATGCCTGGTTAGCCACCTTAGACCTAAAGGAGGCATATCTGCACGTCCCTGTCAGGGACTTCTGCAGGAAATATCTACGTTTCAGGGCAGGATCTATGCATTATCGGTTCTCTGCACTTCCCTTTGGTTTATCCACTGCTCCCAGAGTTTTCACAAAATGCCTGGCTCCAGCCATTGCCTATTGCAGACAGAGAAATATTCAAATTTACCCTTACTTGGACGATTACCTGATTCAGGTGGACAGTCAGGAAAAGCTGTTGCAGCACCTGACATTTGTAATGGACCTTCTAACCTCCCTGGGGTACACTATCAATGAAAAGAAATCTAAACTAGTCCCCAGTCAAAAAATTGTATTCCTGGGAGCAAGCTTGGACACAGCAACCCAGATGGCATTTCTTACTCCAGAAAAACAAGCCTGTCTGACAGGCTACTTTGCTCAAATGGCCACCAGAACCCAGCTATCCGCAAGGAAAATCCTGCAGGCTCTAGGGTTCATGGCCTCCTGCATTCTGCTAATTCCATATGCCAGACTGTATATGAGGAAACTTCAGTGGTAGTTAAGTCTTTGGTGCCAGCATTCTCAGGACCTGGAAACTATCATTCCTATAATACCTTGTCTAAGGAAAGAGTTCCTTTGGTGGGCAGCAGCATGCAACCACAATAAGGGGCTTCCCTTTACACAACCCCACACCACCCAGACCGTAACCACAGACGCATCTGACTATGCCTGGGGTGCACAATCGGATGGCAGGTTCATTCAGGGCCACTGGAGCCCAAATCAAGTTCATCTGCACATCAACCAAAAAGAGATGCTAGCTGTTAAGCACGCTCTGACAGCTTTCAGATCCCTACTCTCACCGGGATCCCTACTAATCAAAAACGACAACACCACAGTGATGTACATCAACAAGCAGTGGGGGGGGGGCACTCCTTCTCACTCTGCAGGTTATCCATGACCCTGTGGAACATGGCCTCAGTCATGCATATTCACCTGCAACCTCAATTCCTGCCAGGCAACCAAAACACTCTGGCAGACAACTTAAGCAGAAATCTCCTAGACCCACACAAGTGGCAGTTAAACCACAACACCTTCAGCCATGTGACCCAGAAATGGGTTACCCCGAATGTGGACCTATTTGCCTCCCCATACAACCACCAGCTCAGCAAATTCTGCACCAGGGTACCTCACAGCAAGGCTTGAAATGTCCTTCCAGTGGGCAAACCTCTCTATCTATGCATTCCCCCCTCTTCTTACAAGAGTATTACTCAAGGTAAGGGAGGAAAGACCAAGAGCAATCCTTATTGCCCCAGACTGGCCATGCCACCACTGGTACCCACCACTGCACAGTCTGTCACCAGTGCCCCCATGGCATCTACCCCAGATCCCAACTCTCCTGACTCAGTAGGAGGGACAGATGTTAAGTTGTCAATCTCGCCTTCATTCTTGCTGGATGGGTTCGGAGCCGATCCTCGGCTCCGACTCGGCACTTGCTTTAGCTTGAGAACTCCTTTTACCAGCTCGAGGCAACCCTATATCCCATGATGCAAGGCGGAACTACCTCTGATCTCGTTTGCCGCTTAGCGAAAGAGGCCTCCTTTGCCAGCTGAGGTAAGTAATTTTCTTGTTAAAAGAGAAAAGCTTAGTTAGGGATTTATTTCCCCCTTGCATTTATTTCTATAGTCTGTAGTGAGTTACAGCCCACCCTATTCCCTTGTTTTTCAAACTTTTTATTACCTTTAGTGTAAAAGTTTTAGTTAGGCCTAAACCCCATTGGTTAATCCCTTCCTGTGTGTTGTGTGTTAGGGGAATAATTTGTGTGTTTGTTGGGGTTGTGTGTGTGACTTCCTCCTAGGATTATGTCTAGGGAAGGCAAGGTCTCAGGCTTCAAGAAGTGTGACTCGTGCTGTCAGAAAATGTCTCTGACAGACGGTCACACTTCTTGTGTTTATTGCCTGGGGCCTTTGCACCTGCAGGACTCCTGTGCTTTGTGTCACTCTTTTAGCCAGAGAGTCCTGCAGGAACGGAGGAATAAGCTCATCCTCCGTGGCTTACTTAAGCCAGAAGGTTCTCCAGCTAAAGCAGGGTCTGGGAAACCTTCTAAGCCACCGAAGGCTCAGGCTTCAGTATCCAAGCCTCCTCCGGTGGCTCCGGCTCCGTCGGAGCCGAGATCGGCTCCGGCTGGAACCGATGTATCTCCCTTAAAAGTAGTGGGTTCGGCACCGGCTGGTTCCGATACCTTGTCGGCTCCGGCTGGAGCCGACACCTTATCCAGCATCGGAGCTGAGAAACCTTCGGCTCCATCTGGAATTCAGGGGACTTCGGCTCCGATGACTTCGTCCCGAAAGAGATCTCGGTCCCCTTCGTTACAGAGTATCCACTGCCCGGGTCTCCTCTTTTGTCGGAGCGGAGCCATCGGAGCCGATCTTCGAGATCTTCCAGGCTGTCTGACCACGATTTAGAGAGGGTGGTAAGCAGGCTGTTGAAGTCACAGGCACTGGCCCAAATGCTCCATAGCCCGTCTCAACAGACTTCGGCTATAGCCTCACCCCTTGAACTTCCTCCTCCGACTCCACACCAGAGTTCGGAGCCGGAGCTTCGGGACAGCGACTATTTCGTGCCGGAGCCGATACATCCTTCGGCTCCGCTGCCCTCGGCTCCGATCTCCTCCTTGAGGCCTTCCTTGGAGGGATCCGTCGCCGGGTTTCCTTGTCGGCTCCGAGGGGCTAGTGGCATCGGACCCTTGTCCGACCCGCTCTCCCTCTCGGGGCTTTGGCTTTGGTAAGCTCGGCGCCGACATCGGCCTCGGAGCCTTCCCTCTCAGTGGAGCCGGGAATTCCTGTTTCCTCGGAGCGGGGATATTCCGGCCTCCTGGGGAGGGGAGCCTTTAAGGTGATGAGGAGTGTCCTGGCCTCTGAGCCTGGTCAACGGTCCATCCCTCTAGCTCCTCCCTCTTCAGTGCCTGTAGACGCCTCTTGCCAGCCTCTTGCTCTCAGGCCCAGGGATCCATCGCCCCAGGTTTCCCCATTGGGAATTTCCTCCTCTTCCGAAGTTTCTCCTGATCCAGCAGGTGAACCTCCTCGGAAGAGGACGTGTAAGAGGAAACACACAGACTCCCCCGAGTCTACTACATCGGATACCGACTTAGATGAGTCGGAGGGTTCCCCACGATCCCCCTCTGAGGATGTCTCCTTTTCAGACATCCTTGAGCTCCTCAAACAGAGGGGGAATTGGCCATCCATTGATCCCTCCGAGGATGAGTCAGTATACCTGGAGGCTTTTGGACCCCGACCCTCCACCTCCTGGGTGTCTCCGCCTTTCGACCCACTCATGCAGGTAGTGGCTCGGAAGGCGTGGGCGGCTCCAGATTCTGTGGAACCTGTCCCCAGGAGACCATCCAAATTTATCACGGCCCCCACGGACAAACAGTTCCTTTCCAAGGGTGTCTCTGTGGATGCTATGGTGGTGGCGGCGGCCACTAAGAAGGAACTGGCGGATCCTTCAGTACCTGTCCATCCTCCTAACAAGGATTCTAGGACCATGGACAGGTATGGAAAGCAGATGTTTTCTTCAGCGACCTTTGCTATGCGTTCGCTGAACTACCTTTGTCACTTCACCAGGCTTCAACGAGATATTCTCAAGGAACTGGGTGAAGTAGTCCAGGATCCTTCTGCTGCTGGGGCTCAAGAAAAGATTGCCTCGCAGCTTGCAATCCTGAATTCCCTATCTAACTCCTCCATGCGGCTCATATCCTATGCGGCCGATGGAGCGAGCAGGGCCGCAGGCACAGGAGTTGCTCTTAGACGCCAAGCCTGGATGCGGTTGTGTAATTTTGCGGACCCCTTTAAGGCGTCCTGCACTAATACCCCCTTTGATGGTTCGGCTTTGTTCGGACCTCAGGTGAAGGATACCTTGACCAGGTGTGAGCAGGACGGTAAAACTCTTTCTGCCGTTGGAGTCCAATTTTCCACTCCTTCTAGACCATATCCCAAGGGTCAGAAGGGGGGGAAGATGTAGTTCCGTAAAGCCCAAGGAGCTACACCGGACGCACGTGGTCAGTTTACCCCCAGAGGCAGAGGGGGTAACAATAATAGACGCCGCCCTAGAGGCAGGGGGGGTCCTCAGAATCAGGGCAACAGGGAGTCTCTTCCTGAGAAGCCCTTTCAGCATCCCTGAGGTGTTGCCCGACTGTCCACCCTTGGAGGCAGTCGGGGGAAGGATTTCACTGTACCCAGTAGCCTGGCAATCCCTATCTCAAGAGATGTGGGAACAGTCGATCATATCCGAGGGTTACAAAATCCCCTTCGAAAGGTTTCCCGAACCTGTACAATCCCTTCCAGACATCTCACCCGGTCAAAGGGATTTGGCAGAACAGGAGGTTTCAAAGCTCCTAGAAAAAAGAGCCGTCCAGACTGTGCCGTCAGACTAGGCAGGATCCGGCGTCTACTCGAGGTTCTTTTTGATCCCCAAAAGGACGGGAGATTGGAGACCAATATTAGACCTGAGCAATCTAAACAGATTTGTCAAGAAGGCAAGATTCCGGATGGTCATGCTTCAGTCCATTCTGCCCTTTCTGGGCAAGGACAACTGGATGTGCTCTATAGACCTTCAGGATGCGTACTATCACATAGATTCACAGACGCTCCAGAAGGTTTCTCCGCTTTCGGCTAGGGACCAGTCATTACCAATTCAGAGCACTGCCCTTTGGCCTCACTTCAGCCCCCAGAGTGTTTACCAAATGCATGGCAGTGGTCACAGCTCATCTGAGATGTCAAGGATTCCAGGCGTTTCCCTACTTGGACGACTGGCTCCTCACCGCCACCACCAAGTGTCAGCTTCTTCAGTCCAGAGACTACACTCTACAGCTTTGCAGGAGTTTGGGAATTTCAGTAAATTTCGAAAAATCTTCTCTGCTGCCTTGCCAATCTATCACCTTTATAGGCGCAGAATTAAACACCGTCAAAATGTTAGCCAAACTAACAGATCAAAGAATTCTGGACATCCAAAAATTCGTTCGGATTCTATTGCAGAGCAACAAGATCAAAGTCAGATTTATACTGAAAGTTCTAGGTCTTATGGCTGCGGCCATTGTTCTTCTACCACTGGCTCGCTTCCACATGCGTCTTCTGCAGTGGATGCTTTTCACGCAGTGGTCGTACCACAGTCTTCCGATGAGGCACGAAATCTTAGTCGCACAGTCGTGCAGAGCTCATCTGAATTGGTGGATATCTTCCCCTCTTCTTCATCAGGGCCGACCCTTTATTCCCCCTCCTCCAGTTGCCACAGTCACTACGGATGCCTCTCTGATCAGGTGGGGGGGGCATTATCAGGGCAGGATGGTCCACGGGACGTGGCAACCCATAGAATACCATCTGCACATAAATGTCCTGGAGATGAGAGCAGTGCTTTTAACGTTGCAAGCCCTCAACGACTTTCTTCCCACGGGGACTATTGCAGTACAAACGGACAACATGTCCGTGGTCTGGTACATCAACAAGCAGGGCGGGACCAGGTCCTATCCGTTGTGTCGAGAAGCTCTCAGACTTTGGCAATGGGCGATCTCCTCTCATCGGTTTCTGATAGCAACGCACATCCCCGGCAGGTCCAACCTATTGGCGGACAGGCTGAGCAGATCCATTCTGATGCCTCACAAGTGGTCTCTCAATCAATCTGTGGTGGATCAGATTTTTCTGAAGTGGGGCACTCCTTGTTGCGATCTTTTTGCTACTCCTCAAAACAGCAAGTGCCCCGATTTTTTCACTCTCTTTCCCCTTCCAGGCCAACCCCTGAGAGACTCTCTAACCCAGGATTGGCCCCGGGGACTTCTGTACGCTTTTCCTCCCTTTCCATTGATTCCACAAGTCATTCAGAAAGCCACCGTTTTGAGGGCCAAGTTGATTCTCATTGCCCCTTATTGGCCTCGACAAATTTGGTTTCCGTCTCTGCATCGTCACCTTCTGGTGCAGCCCTGGCATCTGGACCCAGTTCGGATCTCTTGATCCACCAGTCGGGTCAGCAGCACTGGGCCATTCATTCTCTCAACCTCACTGCTTGGTTGCTCCACTTCCTTCCCTAGCCAGGCTACCGATGATTTCTGATTCAGTCAGAGACATCTTAGTGTCTTCTTTAAAGTCGTCCACTAGGACTGTTTATGCTAGCAAGTGGCGACGTTTTTCTATCTGGGCAAATTGCAGAAATATTGATCCCTTTACTGCTCCTGTACATTCTGTTTTAGATTTCCTGGCGGAGGTTTTTCATTCAGGATCCTCGTCATCTACAGTCAAAGTACAACTGGCTGCTATTTCCAAGTATCGTATTGGCTTGCATGACAATAACATTATGTCTCATAGATTATGCAAGGCCTTTCTGAGAGGAGTTTTTCTCCTAAAGCCGCCTATAAAGCATCCTCCTCCGCAATGGGATCTAAACTTAATGTTGGCATCCTTGATTACTACCTCCTTTCGAACCGTCTGCTTCATGTTCTTTGAAGTTATTGACTTGGAAAACTATATTCTTACTGGCTGTCACTTCGGCAAGAAGGGTTTCCGAGATTCAAGCTCTCTGCATTCGTTCCCCTTATTTGGTTTTTCATAAGGACAGGGTATCATTAAGAACGAACCCTTCCTTTCTCCCCAAAGTTGTCTCAAGCCAATATTAACCAATCTATAGATCTACCAGTCTTTTTCCCAAACTATTCCGACAGAGCTGAACAGAAACTGCATTTTTTGGATGTCCATCATCAGCTCAGGTACTATTTGCATAGAACTAAACAATTCAGGAAATCGGACCAATTATTTGTCTCCTATGCAGAAAACAGGATAGGTCTTCCAGTTTCAAAAGTGACCTTATCCAGATGGTTGACTTCCACCATTTCCTACGTGTACTCTCTCAGAGGCAAGCAGCTATCTTCTAAACCAAAGGCACACTCAACCAGGAGTTTATCCACTTCTACAGCCTTTCAGGATAGACTACCCATTGATACCATTTGTGCAGCAGCTACTTGGGCCACACCTCATACCTTTGTCTCTCATTACAAGTTGGACTTGGCCTCCAGAGATAGGGCCAGTTTTGGTTCCACAGTTCTCAAGAGTCTGTTCCATTGAGCCACCCGGGATACAGGTGCTAGGGACGCGGTCCCATCCAGCAAGAATGAAGGCGAGATTGACAACTTAACATTTAGAAGTTATGTACCTACCATAACGCTCCATGTTAGTTGTCTTCTCGCCTTCTTTCTAAGGCCCCTCCCTCCTTCCCCCTGGCCTGGACAGATCTTGAAGAGTTCCTATCAGGTTGTTTTCCTCCTGAGCCTTTCATATGAGGACTTCTATTATGAACTTGTGTTCCTAATTATGTTAGGTTAGTCTTTAGCAGGGTAGGTTAGCTACCAAACGAGATCTGAGGTAGTTCCGCCTTGCATCATGGGATATAGGGTTGCCTCGAGCTGGTAAAAGGAGTTCTCAAGCTAAAGCAAGTGCTGAGTCGGAGCCGAGGATCGGCTCCGAACCTATCCAGCAAGAAAGAAGGCGAGAGAAGACAACTAACATGGAACGTTATGGTAGGTACATAACTTCTAATTCTTGCATCTGCAACTGCAAACCCTGAACCTTGCAGCCTGGCTTATTCCTTGAATTCTCCTCCAGTAGCCAGCCTAAGCAAGCAGGTACTGGACGTCATACGTGAAGCCAGATGACCCAGTACAAGTGCAACTTCAACCTCTACAGCCTTTCTCAGAGGAGTCCCTCCCAGGGACATTCTGGAAGCTGCTACCTGGAGTTCTGTTCATATCTTCACCAAGCATTACCACCTGCCTATCTTTTTCAAATCCAGGGCAGGCTTTGCAACAGCAGTCCTGCAGGGCATACTAGCCAGCCCCAACTCTTTTTTACTGCCTCCACCCATTCTTCAGCTTTGGGAATAAACCCAAGTGTGATGACTGCAACAGTGAAACACAAAGAACATAGTACAGTTGTGTACGCTTACCATAAATATAGATGTTCGAGTGTATTCACTGTTGCAGTCCTGGTTTCCCACCCTCCAGCCCCCTTGTCTCTCTTTCTGTCTCTCTTCCTCACTCCTTACAGGGCTATTGGTATTTACTTTTTACTGGTGTTTTTAGCTCCTTATTTGGGGGCTCCTGACATTTGGGGCAAGAAAAACTGATGTAATGGCGTTGGCTGCCTGTTTTTATACCTCTGAAGACCTGACATCAGTCTTGAAGTGACAGCAACTGACGCAGAAATACTAAGCCTTTGGTATTCGAGCCGACTGAGGGCTACCCCTAGCAGGATAACCCAAGTGTGATATCTGCAATAGTGAAATACACTCAAACATCTACATTTATGGTACGTGTACACAACTGTACTTTACATGAGTAAAGGTCATCAAAACCTGCCAATCATTAGGAAATTCAACAAAGCTGACATTGGATAACGAGTCTGAAGCGACAGTCACGTTTCTTTTATATTAAAGTAAGTTATGTCGGAAAACTACGCCACCCCAGAATACAAAATTTGACTGTTATTCCTCTTCCTGCCTCATACACAATGTGACACACTTAAAAAGTAGTAGTTTACACCCCCCCCCCTTTTAAGGTTAAGATATTTTCAGCCAAACATAATGAATTATGTCAGGTTGGAAATCTGGTTACGATAATACGCAAGTACCCTTATTTCTTTTGTTGAACTTTCTTTCATTAAAAGTAGAAGGTAACTGTGCGGTGGTTTAGAGTATGATATGATCATTAGACCTAGTTCAGCCTGTTGGTGAATTGGGATCAGAACTGTGTAATTGTTACATTATCCCTTTTCCCACTTCCTCTGGGGTGTTATGACAGTAAAATTAATTTTAAGTAGAAGGTTGCAAGGAAGTAAAGATGTGCTTGAAGTGTATGGAAAGGTTTTGTAGTCCATGGAAGAAAATTTGTTTTTCCCTAAGCATTTGAATGCTTATTTGAAAAGATTATTTCATTTGACACAACATTCTTGTTTATTGTTGTAGTGAGGTGCCCTACAAGCAGCCTGCGATCATACTTTAACTTTATGTAGAACTGTATACAGTTGTTTTTAGTTCAGAGAAATCAGAACTATATAGCTTTTGTTTCTGCACTGGGTGCTTAATTCATGTTGCATTATTGTATGAGAAGGATGGCACAGACTTGAAGTGCCACCTTTCTGATGAATCGTTAACCAGAGGTCCTATTTGTCTGTGTAGATGTCAACTCAGGTGTATAATAAAGATCACATGGTATGTAGCATATGAAAATGAAAGTGTTTTTTGTGTAGTTTGTCATTCAAAAAGAAAAATAAATTGCAAAGCTTAAGAGAAGGTATAAATAATCTAATAGTATGTTTAAAATTCATTCTTCAAAATATTTTATCAACACCATACTGCTTTTTCACATTCCTTTTACATTTGTATAAAAATATTCTCCTGCAATCTTCTATACCTTTCTGTTGACATTAACTACTTCACTGTTGTGAATCTGATACACTTGCATCACGTTTATTCAACTTTTTTCCTGAAATAAACATGGTTCACGTTTCCTTTTTTGAGCTCTTCCTCCAAGCACTATACTAAAAATAAAGCAAAATGTAATGATTACTTATTACTTTTCCCAAACCTCCTTCTACAGCATTTATACTAACATGTTCTTTTAGTTGGTTTCAGTCTGTTGGCCTATAAACCATATGGTACACAATGTAAATTGCTTCTACATCGATAAAATGGGACATAAAAATTGCAAAAAATAATTATCGAACTTTCTGACTGAAATCATTAGATTTGTTTAACTTGATAAATAGACAATGCAAAATTCAAACATTTCTTCCGAATTCTCTCTCCTGGTTCTCTCTTACCCTTGTAGTCTTTATCCGTAACTAACACTTTTACTATCCCAACTTCATCTTTAACAGTTATACCTAAATCATCTTCAGAAAGTGCAACACTTGGGAAACACCTTCTGCTAAACTTGATGTTACAACTTATGCATGTTATACTTCAGTAGTTAAAAAATCATTACAGTAACAAATGTTTAAAGGAGAGCCAAGAGTAGAACCTAACCTGACCAGAACTTTTGCCACAAAACCCCCTTATTCAGTCTCTAAGTAGCTCCAGTGAAACTGCTTTTGAAAAGCAAACTGTTCATCCTAACAAATCATGTAATAGGAATCACAATGTCAAAAGTATTTTCTTGGTCTAAAGTTAACAGGTGACTATTAATTAACATTCCCTTGTTTCTCCTTTTTAAACAAATATTTTCTTAAAGTAATGAATCTATTATACTGTTTCCTGGCAGTGTCCAGATGTTCTTCATCTCACATTGCTGCAGTCCTTACACTTGGGTAGTCCGCTGCCCTCGGTCGGCCCGAATATCAAAGTATTAGGCTGACGTCGGTCAAGGCGCTTAAGACTGACATCAGGACGTCAGGGTACAAATGCGCATGACCGACGTCATATCCTCAGTCTTTTTTGCCGCATGGTCCGATGCAGAAGCAGCATTGCAAGTGCCGTTCGGCGTTCTGAAATTTTTCGAATTCGGAGTTTCAGACGGAGTCAAAGTTGGCTAAGTACCCCGTTGGGGAATATTTTGTTTTTTTCTTGCCTCAGTGGTTTACCGGATGTCAGAAAAAGTGAATAACTGTATTTCTTGTGGGAAACAGATACCGCATAGAGATTATCATACTTTGTGTATTCCTTGTTTGGGGCCTGAGCACGACGTTGTTGGGTGTCGCTTTTGTGCTAGGTTCAATAAGTGCACTATTAAGCGAAGGTTGGATTGTGCCAGGTTGGTCTTTGGGAAGCGGTGCAATTATAAGATGCCATCGGATGCTCCGACGCCCGCTTCTTCGAAGAAGCGCAAAGACAAGGCAGCTAAGCCCAGGCAAGAAGAGTCGTCCGTACCGGACGCCGGTTCTTTAGAGGCGTCAGTGGAACCGGTGGTTCCACCGGAGGCTTCTCAGGAGTCCCAGGGGGAGACTTTGTTATTGCAGGATGTGGCCTCTCAGGAGGCAGGTCAGGCTGAAGGGGCTTCTCAGGTTACTGTACTCCCCTCCCTTCCTAGGGTGGTTAGGCCTTCTCCTTCTGTTTCTAAGGCTTCTCCCAGAGGCAGGCCAGGTTTAGCTTCTGTTGGTGTCACTCCTAGTTCTTCAGGATCTGTGCCCAAGAAGCACATGCTTAAAATGGCAGAAGATTTAATTTCTTTGATTAGAGGTTCTTTGCCCTCCAGATAAGAGGCCTAGGGTGGAACCAGAGTTGGGGAGTTTTGAGCAGCCTTCAGATGTTTCAGAGTCTTCGGCTGAAGACTTGCAGGAGTACTCTCCTTATTCTGATTCTGATGCAGATGAATCTAGCCCTTCTGCTTCTCCTCCAGAGGATTTTTCATTTTCAGAGACTCTTCATTCCATGAGGGAGCATTTTAAGTGGGAAGGTCAGGACTTCTCTGATTCCAGGAAAAGGCTTAGGGAGTTTTTGTTTTTGCCCCAGCATAGGCCTTTGGCTATACCTCCTGTTCTGGATGTTTTGGAAGATGTGTTTGCGGAGGCTTCACTTAATCCTGATTCTTTGCCTCCTGCTCCTGTTAAACCGGATAGGTATTATAGGGTGCCTGAGGCTCATAAATACCTTTATAAGAGTCCTAGGGCGGACCCAGAAACTGTTAGTCAGGGACCTAAGGGTGTCAAGGCCTCTGTTGTAAAAAATCCGGTTCCTCCAGATAGAGGCCAGAGCTTTGGATAGATGGGGAAAGAAAGTCTATACTTCCTCCACCTTAGCTATGAGGGCTTTGAATTGCCAGTTTCACATGTTGAAATATCAGAACTATCTTCTTTCTCAGCTGAAGTCTAAGGTAGATGCTCTGGCGGAAGGCATTGAGTGTAAGGAATTACAAGATTTAGTGCATGTCTCTGAACAGGTGGGTAAGCATTCTTTACAATGTGGTTTTGATGCTGTACAGGCCTCGTCTAGGGTGGCTGCCACTGGGTCAGTTCTTCGCAGGCACGCCTGGCTGAGGGATCAGAATTTATCTGAACATGTTAAGACAAGGATTTTGGATGCTCCTTTACAGTCGGATGTGTTGTTTGGTTCACCTGTTGAGTCAGTCTTGAAGAAAATGGAAGACAAGGCTAAGTCTATGCAGACTGTTAAAGATTTTTTGCAAGTCCAGCCTCCGAAGTTTAGTAGGAATTGGCCTGCTAAGGGGTGGACATACCCTTCTTATGATTCACAGTGTAGGGGTAGATCTAGACGTGGTGGGGTAGAGCGCAGAGCTCCTTCAGACCTAGAACAGGGAGTTCTCCTGCACAATCTTCGGGTGAGGGCAGGGGCCAGTCCTTTCGTAAACAGGCCCAATGACCTACCTTTTCAGCTGCCAGATCCTTCTTGCCTGGCAGCACCTTTGGGAGGAAGGTTGGCACTCTTCAGGGAAAATTGGACTTTGATTACCCAAGACAAATGGGTACTGGATATCATACACCAAGGTTACAGGTTTTATTTCCATACCTTGCCTCCTTTCAAAGGCATGCCGGACGTTCCTCCTCAGCAAAGACTAGAGGCTCACAAACAAATTTCTCTGCTGCTCCAAATAGGGGCCATACAACCAGTCCCTCTGTCAGAAGTGGGCCTAGGATTTTATTCTCGCCTGTTCCTAGTACCAAAGAAAGGGAACACGTGGAGACCAATTTTGGATTTATCTATCCTCAACACTTATCTGGACATTCCCAAGTTCAAAATGTTGACGTTACAACAGCTTTTACCTCTGCTGGGCAAAGATCACTGGATGGTGACTCTGGATCTCAAGGAGGCTTACCTTCATGTTCCTATCAGGCTAAGTTGCAGGAAGTATCTGCGTTTTCGAGCTGGGACTTCTCATTATCAGTTCTCTGCATTGCCCTTTGGCTTATCTACTGCGCCCAGAGTGTTCACGAAGGTTCTGGCTCCAGTGATTGCTTTCTTCAGGCTAAGAGGAATACAAATCTATCCTTATTTGGACGATTGCCTGATTCTGGCCCAAGGAAAGGACGAACTTCTTCATTTGCAATATGTGATAGCAGTGCTAAGATGCCTGGGGTATTCTGTGAACGAAATAAAGTCCAGTCTAGTACCCTCTCAGGACATGTGCTTTCTGGGTGTGAGACTGAATACAGCATCCCAGATGGCCTTTTTGACCCCGGACAAACAAAAGAATCTTTCTCTTTACTTCCATCAATTGTCTCATCTGTCCAGGCTGACTGCAAGGACAGTCCTTCAAGCCTTTGGGGTTCATGGCATCTTGTATTCTGGTGCTTCCCAATGCCAAACTGCATATGAGGAAGCTGCAATGGTATCTCAAAAATGTATGGACACAGCACTGCCAAGATATGGACACTGTCATTCAGATAATACCTTGCATTCAAAAGGAATTTTTGTGGTGGGCTCAGGAATGTCACCTAAACAAGGGACTCTCTGTGACCCGGCCAGAGGCGAGTCAAATTCTAACGACAGATGCCTCAGACAAAGCTTAGGGAGCTCATCGAAATGGAAAGTGGATACAAGACACGTGGCCTGCCAGACTTCAACATCTACATATCAACTTGAAGGAGATGTTAGCAGTCCAATTTGCTTTAATAGCTTTCAAGGATTTACTTCTTCCGGGGCAGGTGTTGGTTCTAACAGACAACACAACTGTCATGTGGTACATCAACAAGCAAGGGGGAACGCATTCTTATCCTCTATGCAGACAAGCAATGATTTTGTGGGAGACTGCTCTCAGTTTACAGCTAAGTCTTCAGGCAAGGTTTCTGCCGGGAGCACAGAACTCCTTAGCAGATGTGTTGAGCAGGCAAATTATGGATCCCCACGAGTGGAAATTGGATCCTCATGTATTTCAAAAATTGACAGTGTCATGGGGAACTCTAGACATAGATCTGTTCGCTTCTCCACTAAACTACCAGCTGCCAAAGTTTTGCACAAAAAGGTTTCATCCCACAGCTTGGAAAGTGGATGCTCTTTCATTCAATTGGAGCAATCTTCATGTGTATGCCTTTCCACCTCTGCCTCTCCTCCCAAAGGCACTCCTGAAGGTCAGACAGGACAAGCCAAAGATGATTTTAATAGCTCCAGATTGGCCTCGACAGCACTGGTACCCATTACTGAGAAGTCTGGTACGGGAGCCTCCATGGCCTTTGCCTTTGATTCCACACCTTCTGTCTCAGGAGAACAGTCATTTACTCAATGTCAAACTTCACTCTCTTCACCTGACAGCCTGGCATATTCTGTTTTAAACCCTGGAGGGTCTCAGCTTCCACAGCAAGTTTTGAATGTTATTTTGGAGGCCAGAAGGCCCAGTACAAGGAAAGTGTACGCAGATAAATGGAAGAGATTTTTATTTTGGAGTACAGCAAAGGAATTTGATGTTTCTAAGCCTAATTTAAGTGTGGCTCTTCAATATCTTACTGAGTTACTGGACAAAGGTTTGTCCTTCTCTTCTATTAAAGTTCATGCTGCAGCAATTTCTGCTCACTATGACTGTGACCCACCATTGTTTTCTCAGCCTTTGTTTAAGCAATTCCTTAGAGGGGCAAAGAATATAAGACCCCCACGGAGAGCTCCTACTCCTGCTTGGGATCTCAATTTTGTGTTGGAGAAACTCACTCTACAACCTTTTGAGCCTGCAGCTACTGCTGAGTTGAAATATTTATCATGGAAGACTGCTTTTTTGTTGGCCATTACCTCTGCAAGAAGGGTTTCTGAGTTACAGGCCCTTATGGCGGTTGAGCCTTTCTTAATTTTCCATAAGGATAGGGTATCTTTGCGTACTAATCCATCCTTTATGCCTAAAGTGGTTTCTAGTGTGGCTTTAAACCAAACTATTCATTTGCCTACTTTTTATGCAAACCCCCAAAATAAAGGGGAAAAGATTTTGCACACTTTGGATATACACAGGCAGTTGCGATATTATTTGAGCAGAACTAAAGGGTTCAGGCAGTCTCAGCAGTTATTTGTTTCTTTTGCTTTGGGTTCTCAGGGCAAGCCTGTGTCAAAACAAACTATTTCTAAGTGGATTGGGTTTTGTATTGCTTTCTGTTATTCCCATCATGGCAAGGAGATTCCAGCTGGGATTAGGCCTCATTCCACTAGGGCTACTGCCACTTCTACAGCTTTTTTAAGGGGGGTGGCAACTAAGGATATTTTGGAGGCAGCTACTTGGAGTTCAGTGCATACTTTCTCTAAGCATTATCACCTTCCACTTTACTCTAAATCGAGGGCTGGTTTTGCCACTGCAATTTTACAGGGCATTTTGGCAGCGCCTACTGCATTATAGTTTTGCCATCCTCCCTTATCTCTGCTTTGGGATTCTACCCAAGTGTAAGGACTGCAGCAGTGTGAGATGAAGAACATAGTACAGTTTTGTACCTACCATAAATGTAGATGTTCGAAGATCCACATTGCTGCAGTCCAATTTACCCTCCCTCCTTCCCCTCTGTAGTTAGAGGCGGTTGTGTGGTTTGGGTTGTACATATTGTGAATATTGTATATTTTGTACATATGGTTAGTATAAGGGTGGTTGGTTGTTTTTTGCTGTCTTTTGGTTTTTGACCTTTCTGTTTAGGGTCTTCTGACATCTGGGGCAAGAAAAGACTGAGGATATGACGTCGGTCATGCGCATTTGTACCCTGACGTCCTGATGTCAGTCTTAAGCGCCTTGACCGACGTCAGCCTAATACTTTGATATTCGGGCCGACCGAGGACAGCGGACTACCCAAGTGTAAGGACTGCAGCAATGTGGATCTTCGAACATCTACATTTATGGTAGGTACAAAACTGTACTTTTTGAAGTTACTGTGTTTTTAGTGAGAGACTGTTTTCATTGAATTTCAAAATCTGTTATTAACCAGCAAGAATGGTCTGTACTGTTATAATAATTCAAAAAATAAAAAAATAAAATGCCACACCAGTAAGCTTAGAAGTCGAAGTCCTTTAATAGTAGAGTTTTAGCTCTTTCATTCATACATCCACAGAATTTCATCAGAAACTGCACTCTAACAAACCCCTTTCCCTCAAAAATGGCACCAGAACTAAACGAGTCCTTAAAGGGACATAATCATTGAAGTAGTGAAAAACATACATATTAAACAGTTAGTAAAGGTTGCTGCTAGTATTATAAAATATTAAAAAGTTAAAACAAAAAATGCATATTTGCTTGAAATATTCACAACTAAAAAAGTGTGTGTGTGTATATGTGTGTGTGTGTATGTATATATATATATATATATATATATATATATATATCTATATATATATATATATATATATATATATGCCATGAATTAACATTTAGTAATACATAAACATAAAATATGAACCAGTATTGTTAAAACACAAAAATCTTTGCCAGACTTAGGATAGACACCCAGATTTAATTTTCAAAGTGGGTTTAATGGAGGTCAAATCATTCATCCCTGGGGACTAGTGGCTTTCAGCAGTTTGCCAATAAAATTTCTTCTTTTCAGCTAAGTTCTCTTTATTTGTTTGTTTTATTAATTTTTGATGTTCTTTCATCTTTAACATGAAACATTAACCTTTTTGTTAATATTTTGTCTGTTCCAGATTTTAAAATATCTTCAAAACTCATCCACTGTGTATTCCAGTTTACTTCATATTACAAGCAGTAAGGGTTTTACCTCTCTATGTGCATCCCTTATTCAATTCAGTGATTCCTTCTGCTAAACTGTGAAAACTTTTCTAGTGCATGGAGCGCCATGATTATGCTCCAACTAGTTAAGCACTACAGCAGTGCAAGACCCAAACTTATTGCTAATAATCCCCTAAGCCCTGTTAAGATCAGGTCTCGTATTAGTAACTCACAAACAACAATGCCAGCCACCCAACCTCATCAGCAGAACTCAGAATGTACCTTTTTCCTGCCTGCTATGCCTCCAACCTATCCCAGACTTTCTGGGTCAGGAAAGCCGTCAGTGCTATTAGCTAAAGTTTACTTGTATGGCTGTTGTTCTAATCACTTGTGAATGCTGAAGTTCTTCAAGTGGTCTAGGCAGGTAATGAGGCATGGCCTTTGAAGGTGACACTGTCGTAGTTCTGTGACACCTCCTAAGTGTAACCACTTGTTTAGACTGGCAGCTCTTCAGGTCTTATTTTCCACTGGGTTATGGAAAGATTGTCTACTCCTGTCCGCATATTATCCCTGTCCCGTTTCCCCTGAAAAAGGTGAGCAGACTGAACTTTGGCATTCCTCCCCCACCCCCCAGCTCCATCCGATGTGTAGTCTCCTGGGTTGTAATCCAGGCCTTGTCTTTGTGTACTGAAGGAACTGTTTGTCCGTCATAATCTTTATTGGGTGTTCTGTGTCATTCTCTGTATTAATTTCTTGATTTAGGTCCATCTGTTCCTTTATTTTGTTTTTTGAGGGTTGTTAGTTATCTGTGCTTGTCCTTGAGCCTTGGTGAACAGTGTACTTTCTGTGAAGGAATTTCTTCACGATCTCTTCCAGTGTTTGGGAATCATCGTGGGCACCAGAGTCCCAGATGGAGTATACTCAGTTATTCACATTCATCTGGTTTGCAGCTCACTGTCATCTACATCTTGGAAAGGTTGTAAGACGTTTCTCAGAGGCAATTTTTTTACTTGGCCTCCTGTAAATGATTCACAATCCTCCATGCTACTTCAGCTTGGTTTTAGAGACGTTGACTCTTTCTTTGTTTAAACCAACTGCTATACTACAATTGAAATGTTTAACTTGAAAAATTCTTTTTGGTGACCATTACTTCGATAAAAAGAACTTCTAGATCAGAAGGGTGTGTGTGTGTCCAATAATTGATTTTCCATAAAGATAAAGTGTCTTTCTGAACTGATCTATTTTGTATGCCTAAGTTAACTACTCAATCTCAGTCTTTTTACTGCGCTATCTTTCTTAATTAGTCTAACAGAGGTGAATACTTGCTACATAGAATGGATGTCCACAAGCAGTTCTGATTCTGACTGAAATGAATTCAGATCATTAAAGAAAGAAATGAGGCTGCATAATTTCTAAAATTACCTTGCTTAGATGGTTGGCCGATTTGTATTAAAGTATGTTTTGAAAAATACAGTAAATCTTTACCTTCTCTGCCTAGAACTCACTTAGCCAGGACAGTGTCTACATCTCAAGACCTTTTTTTTTTTTTTTTTCGAGGAATGCATCTTTGGGTTATGCTTATGTAACAGCTATATGGGCTTCTTTTTATACGTTTGCAGGTCACTACAAGATTAATGTGATATCTGGATCTAGGTCTTCCTTTGAGGCCACAGTGATCAAGGGTATGTTCCCGCAAAGGTGAGCACCCAGGAAGATTTGCTTTGGGACTGTAATGCTTTTGTTGATGAAGATGGATCGTGTCATCTCGGAAAAAAATGTTGTGTACCATACTGTTAGATTTGGGTGAGCAAGTCCATCCTTGCCAATCTGCCAAACTTGCCCTTCTTAACATCTGTCTCAATGCAGAATGGTCTTGGAGGATTTTTAGTGACTGAGGTAACCTGTCTGATTTACCTTAGGTGCAGCATAACCGTGATCTAGAGAAGAAGCTAGTTAGCAGGGTAAAACAGGTATGGGTTAGGAATTTAGAAAAAGTTTTAGATGCCAAGCTGACTAAAGTTCCACGGCTTCATTACTATTGTTGCCATGGCTGGACCTGCTCATCCAGATCTTTAACTAGACCAAGGTGAAGGGAGCAGCTGGCTCTAGGGAGCAGGATGCAAGTGGGCATAGTTGGCAGTTGCTGATGGGGTATAAATGCAGTACTGGCATTAATTTACCTCACTTAAGAAGCTGTGGGTGATGCAGTCGCTTCTTAAAGGAATGTATTTACTAGTACAGCGTATAAGTAAGTGTAGCACGGACCAAGCTTGTATAAGCTGTTTGCTACAGTTCAGGATTACTTTTTTATCCTCAACTTTCGATTGAGGGGGATGCGAGTTCATAGGTGTGTACTAGACTAATGGCCCTAGAGCCTTTACAAGCCTAGCCCATAGGATTACCCTGGCATTGTGCCACCCGTTTAACATTTCCTGAGCTAAATGATGCCATGCCGTATGAATGTCTGAATCTGTAGTGTTTCGATATCAGCAAGACTGCTAGTAAGGCAGTGGGCACTTCTCATAAGTAGGACTTAAGTCAGTTACTGCAGAATCCCCCCGCCTTTGGAACTACAATACACAATATAGTTTACATGCAAATTAGAGCAAAAAAGTCTCCCAATTAGAATGTACTGATTAAAAAAAAACATGGTTCTTAATTTATGGTCAGTTATAAAAGGTTTCATTCTTATAAGCAGTCTCATGTAAACACAAGGCTAAAACTAACACAATTAAAAAGGTAAAACCTTATTGCACTTAGGCAAGCATGATTTGGAACTGGCTTTCATTATAACAGTTAAAAAATATGTCCTTTAAATTTAAAATAAAAGCAGTGATTTTCTGACTCTGTTGCTGCAAAACACTTGTACTGTTCAAAAGAGGATGCTGTTAGAAAGCTCTGCTGCATTTTTTGGAATTCCAGCCTGAATCTCAGACTCAAGTACCACAATGATCCTGCCCATGGAGGATTTTGAAGTAGCCATTATCACTCCAGTTTGTATTCCATGAGTTAGCATCCAGCCAATAAGGAGTGTTGTTTTCCGTGCCCCAGCCCAAGATCTTAATAGCATGACTTCCGACTGCTTCTCCAGTATGATGCTGGTACCCACCTGAGTTATACAGCAGGAAGTCCTCATACACAGTGAAGGCCCTCCCCGCGGGTCCATTCTTATAACTTTCTTCCATTATGCTTTCAGGAGAGGAAGGGACACTAGGCAGATTCGTCGTAAATCTTGTCCTTTTCATATAAAGGAGTATAACCAGTATCACACTTTTTCACACAGGGTGGTGTGTCACCTCCTTCTCCAGAACATGGTGGCTGTGAGCCATTCACATGATTGTTCACAGGGAGGAATAGTATACGGCCTGCAACCTGTGCCAGAACCATGCAGCCCCCCCAGGCACCAAGCCACTTTCAGTCCAGTACTGCCATGCTCCCGATGGATAGCCACCATTGCATCCCATTCCACACTCAAAGCCGCAGCATGAAAGCAGATCTTCAGCAGATACCTACACATTTTGCTTTCCCCCAGAGTTGATGCAGACACGGTCAGACATGGACTTTATAGCACCAAATGCCCAACATGAGCCACAAGATTCCTGATCCCGCATCTCTCAGATTGTTGGACAGTTCTGAGTTTGTGAATCAAAGTTATCAGGAAGCTTCATTTTCCAGAATAGGAAGTCTTTAAAGGCAATTTTAGACCATGCAGAATTGTACCACACAGACGCATCAAATAACTCTGGTCCACATTGTAAAAGTTTTGTCCAGCCTTCCATGTATTATTTAATTTGTTAATGTGGTTGATTATATCCTGTGGCCAGGTGGAGGAAGATGACGAGCTTCGAGAGTTGGCAAAACGCAGGAGGAGACAAACTGTAACTAATGAATGCCACATGATGGATGCTGGCACAACTTAAATGCAAAATGAAAACTGCAGCTGACCGTCACAACCTTGTCTGTATTCCTCCAAAACCCATCTGGGAGTCTGCAGATTTCCCATGGTGCAAGGTTACTTAGCTATAGTTCTGTCTAACATTAAGTATATAATTTTACATCCTTCAGTTTGCTTTCGGACACACGTCTTCCCTTTCCGTATTACTGTTTTATATCAAAAATATCCATACCAAGTTATCAGTATCCTAGCTTTTACTGTCACATTGTTTTAGCATAGTTTTTCCCCCTTGAGTTGCATTAATTCCAGTGACCCAACTGAATACGTTTACTCTTAAAATACCCCCACTTACGCCATGCATTCCAAACTATACAAACTTTATACTCTTTAGTACACCATTATTAAATTATCACTTAAGACATAGGGACGCATACATTAATTATAAAAAGTCCCTTAAATATTTGTGAAACAGATGTATATTGTTAATGTCCATGTTTACTATAAGCATTTATTCCTACTTGAAAACTTCATCCTACTTCTCCCTATTTTCTACATAAACACCTGCTTTCAGCAACACTATTTTGTAGGGTTCTGAAAATATATAACTGGCTTAGTTATTTGTGGTAAGTTATAGCAGTGACACTGATTTGCTTCTTGCATAAATGCTGTTAGTGTTAAATGAAAAGACTTAAACATTGTACTTTTTCTTCCTAGTATTTTAAACTGTACTTTTCAGGATGACACCACTGCGGTGGTGGTGCGGTAGCGTTGTCGCCTCAGTAAGACGCTCTCCGGTTCGACTCTCAGCTAGAGTGTCTTCTGCGTGGAGACATGCGTGAATGGGCGTACCTTCGTTGAAGGTTGTGCGTCAGAGCTGGCAACTCTGTACATAAAAATCAACTGCCAATCATTAGCGGACTGGAGTTCTGCTGTGGCAACCCCTAACCGTGAAAAGCCGAAAGACACAACAACAACTTTTCAGGATGACACCAGTAGGCATAGAGTTCTCAATAATCTACTTCCTTAGTCCAGTTTCTGCTTCTAAAGTGCTAATTTCCAGAAGTTTTGATTTGGCGGCATCTTTTAAAGCTAAAAACCAGTTTAAAAAAGGTGATGAAACCTCACTGACCACACCTCCCTCAGAGTCAAGCTCACTGACAGGGGCAGTAGTTAAATTCATACCTCTTAGTCTCTTAGACCAAGAAATCTGGACAAAGTCTAAAGTGATGGTGAGACAAAGGCCCACAAATAGGGACAGATTCTAAAATTGCTGTTTTGAAGTTAAAAAGTTGTTAGCTTAGCAAGATTTGTGTTGGCATGCATTTTCTGAAGGATATGAAGTCTGATACTCTAATACATGTTGTCCTGTAGTGACTTTAGTCCTCAGTGATTTGTCAGAAAACCATAAATTTTATGAAGAGCAGACCAAAAAATATGAGGCAAAAATCTGGATATTTGAGAGGTAAATTTGAATATGCACAGCACTGAAAGAAGGCTTTAGTCGTCGTCGTCGTCCCCCCCCCCCTGCCGCCTTTCCAGCCTTGTGATTTAAATACGTACATTTTGAGGTCATATAACCTCAGGAGTAAGGAAAAAAACTGCAAGGTAGTGCAGCATTTAGTGTAAGGAAATATTTAGTTTTGCTTTAAAGTCAAATATTCTCTTGTGTCAGGGTTGCAGGACGATCAAGTCAGTATTTAAGCTGAAAGTGGTGGAAAGGTGCAAGGGGTCTTGTTCTCTTGCTAAAACATTTCAATAGGAGGTGTGTTGCAGTTTTTCAACTATTCCTAGGTCTGTTTCAGTAATTTTATGTAGCTACATGTGATAACTGCTTTGTGGTAAATGAATTGAGCAAAATATTTGAATAAGCTTACAATGAATGGGCTTTGACAAGGGATTCATAGTGAGCGTCTTATAAGAAAAATCACGAAGTCCTGACTCCCTTAGTTTTAAGAGCTTTGTTTGCTTTTCTTCCTTTCCTAAAATGTTTAGAAGTACTGGTAATTTCTTCAGTTTTAGAAACCTCTGAAATATGAAAATTAAATGAATCTTAAAACAACACCCCCTTCCTGTGCCACGTGTACTATTTTGTTAAATACAGTTTGTATTTGTTTCAAGTCCCCCCCCCCCCCCCCCAATCCTGTGTTAGTAAGTGCATATGGATTTGCTTCTACCCTGTTATTACATTTCTGGCAAAATTTTCAAAGCATTGAGCATCAACTGAACAAAATAATGTAAAACTGTTCTACAAAGATTACCATCTTCACCACACATGAAGCATTTTGCAGTTAACAAACACATTCATTCTTTACATGACTTTTACCTCCCTGATATTTATAAAATTAAAATTCCCCAATCCCCATCAATAAAATATTTTTCGTAGATTTTTGCTAAACACCATTAAACATTTTCAGAAGAGCCTTGCTCTTTTACCAATCCCTCACCCCATTGCAGTAAAATTCACTTTCTAGTCTGGGTGTATGTAATTCAAAACAGTGCAGCTTTTATGGCCTGTTCCATCCTGAAAAGAACACTTGCAAACTCCCAGCTTCATCATGTAATGTTATTTCTGGTATATTTCTGGTACGTAAAATAGTTTTCTATGCTTTTGGAAATACATGGAAGAGGCTAATAAAAATTTTATAATTTCTAAATAAATCACATATTCTGCCATGATGTGCATGAAACATTGCACAAACCTTCCCACAGGATAAGGTCCTTGCACTGTTTCAAAGCTTATTTCCCAGTAAAACTGTTTGGTAAGTCATGCAGGTCTCCTTTGCAGAAGAGGTGTGGTGCACTCTCTTGCTTAGCAAATTTGCTTTAAGTGACAGTACTAGATTCCATTGCACTTGCAAATGAATTAACTGCATTTTTGGAGTCCAGTTGATAGTGCCTTAAACTGAAGGTGGTACAGATCCTTGTTCAAATACAGCAACCAACCTTGTACCATCTTTCTTTAACTCCACCAGCCATGTACCTCTATCCCCTTCTTACAGTTCATCCTAGAATCTTTTAAGTATAATGCTTTAAATTGTTTACTGTCTGTATTATCCATTGAAGTGATCATCATCATTATCACCATCATGATAATCATCATTGACCTTCTACCCCACCCATTTTTCTACCTGGGGTTAGGGTGGTGCATTAACTGTGCCCATCTCTCTTGATTCAGTGCCACTCTCCTATCCTTTCTGACAGTCATGCCTGACTGTTGCAGGTCATCTCTCTCATCATCCATCCATATCTTGGGCGGACATCCTTGTTTCCCCTTACTTTTTTCCTGTCTTTCCCAATATCATTGTCTACCTTCTTGCACATGTGACCCAAACTGCTGTATTCTGTTGTCTTTGAGCTTGTCTGCAGTTGAGGTTACTTTGGCTTTTGCTATGATGTCATCATTTATTTGTATGTCCTATAGTTGTTTCTGGCATTCCGTCTCCCTCACATCAAGCTTCCTCAACTGCTCTGCCTTCATTGCTCAGGTTTCTGTATCATGTAGAAGCACTGGTCACGCAACTGTTTTATACTCCTTATATTTCAGCTTCTTTGGCATTTTTCTTTTGTATACTACCCCTGCCACTCTCTGCACCTCTGATTTATTGCTTTGACCTCCTCATTCAGATTTCCCTTCTCCTAAACCATGCCTGTCAGATACTTAAAGCTAGTAATATGTTCCACTGTTTTCTCTTTATCTCCGTTTCATCTTTTTCTGATTTCTCCATTTGCTGCCACGATAGCTGCCTCGTCTGTAGTCCGTTTTATCCCATGCACGTTTAATTTTGCATTGAAATCCCCTATTATTTGCTGAAGTTCCTGTTCAGAGTCTGCTGGTGCCACATCATCTGAGTACAACTGTTTTTCTGATCTGTCCTCTCAGACCAGTTAGCTGTGTAATTCTTTACCAGTATGAACAGATGTGGGCTAAGAGCTTAGCTCTGATGCACACCCACTCCCACTGGAAACTCCTGTCCACTGAACTGGTTTGTACTTCTAAATTGTCATGAGTTATGAAGCCACAATTGCTGCTTTCTTGTTCAGAAATATATGAGTTCCTGATGCTGAGAAGTTGCTAACCTTGTCATCAGCATACCTCTTAACTGTCCAGATTTTTGCCTCATATTTTTGGTCTGTGCCTCATAAAATTTGTGCTTCTCGGGCACATCAGTGAGGATTGAAGTCACTAAATACACACAGACATTTGAATTTCAGGCTTCATATCCTTCAGAAAATGCATGCTAACACAAAACCTGTCGTTCTGGCAACTGTTTAAGTTTATAAGAGCAAATGTAAAACATGTCCCTATTTTTGGGCCTTTGTTCCCCCATTGTTTTTAAATTTGTCCAGATTTCTTGTGTTAAGAAGTTGAGAGTTATGGTCATCAGAATATCTGGAGTTAATGTAAATGTCAGAAGTAGCCACCTGAGATCATTCATTATAGTGTCTGTTATTCAGCACAGAGGATTAAGACTATGAGCTGTTTACAAACTGGTTCTTGTAGTCCAAGGATTGATTTCCCTCAGCCTCCATTTGACTACTGTTTGTCCATGAGCAAGCCACTTAATCAGAAGTGCTCTGGGGCAGCTGGAGAAATGGTTTAGGCTCTTTAGTGATCTTCTGGGCTGCATGTCAAGTAATTACCTATGAAGCTACTGTGCATGGGGAGTGCATAGTTGGAATTGCCAAACCAGAGTTCACCTTGGCACCTTTATCTAGTTCATTTATTCAGTGTGTGGAAATAAAGTCCATATAAGTACTTTTTTCATGTTAGTGTCAACTTCTCAGACAGTCAGCCATTTTCCATTTTTCCTGTGCTTTTGCAACACACACCAGCAGACTCGTGGACAATCTGCACTCAGTTGCAAGATTTGGAGGAAGTCCCCTGCTGTTTCGAACACAGTTGTAGTCTGCATGAAAACGGACACTAGGTCTAGTGGGACAAACCTGGCCAGCAAAAAGTAAGTAAATAAGTCACAGTTCATATGTATATTTTGTAATTAAACCGTGCTTTGTAGTTTACTCATTCACAGTAATATCAAGAACTCTGTGGATTTGATCTGCATTGCAGTATTATGAAGTCAAATCCATTCATGAAAAGTGAAGGTAAACATTGTCGTATAACAGGTTAAGATCTTCAAAAAAGTCCCAGAGTGATAAACATTTATAGATGGCACATATGCGATATGCAGTGAGTGACGTTTAATGCAACAGTAGGAAAGCCCAAGCATTTTCATATACAGTATGTGACTTTTAAAATGACCTTATGCGCTTTCTGTATAAGCCATGTCAATGTCCTGTGATGAGCTGGGACAAGACAATTTGATAACAGATTTGAAAACCTGAGTTAAGAGAACTGGAAGTAAGGTAAGAGGAGGCGTACCAAGGGTATAGGTGAAGATGCTCTCTAAGTAATAGAAAATTAGGTAGAGACATGCATGGAAATTAATATTTAATTTCCAGCATCTCTAAGTGTAATTCATCCAGAATTGTGGCTGTGGGTTCCAGTGCCTACAGTCATCAAAGCTTTTTTACTATGTTTGTTTGCTTATTTAATTCTTTATTTTTGTTTAACTAGTTGAAGGAAACAGTTGGTGGACTCTCAGTAGTTAGTCTTGGCGTGAGGCAGACAAAATAAAATATAAAAGCAGCAGAAATAAAGTGTAAAGCAGTTAACTTCAAATCTTAGTAATTACTTTCAGAGTAAGTCATGGTATTTGTTCATTAACACATTAGTGTATTTGGTTAATACATAATGGCATATCATGGTATTGGCACATCACAGTAATGATTAATTGAAACATTTGTACAGGCAGATGTTCTTCATCTCACATTGCTGCAGTCCTTACACTTGGGTAGTCCGCTGTCCTCGGTCGGCCAGAATATCAAAGTATTAGGCTGACGTCGGTCAAGGCGCTTAAGACTGACATCAGGACGTCAGGGTACAAATGCGCATGACCGACGTCATATCCTCAGTCTTTTTTGCCGCATGGTCCGATGCAGAAGCAGCGTTGCAAGTGCCGTTCGGCGTTCTGAAATTTTTCGAATTCGGAGTTTCAGACCGAGTCAAAGTTGGCTAAGTACCCCGTTGGGGAATATTTTAGTTTTTTCTTGCCTCAGTGGTTTCCCGGATGTCAGAAAAAGTGAATAACTGTATTTCTTGTGGGAAACAGGTACCGCATAGAGATTATCATACTTTGTGTATTCCTTGTTTGGGGCCTGAGCACGACGTTGTTGGGTGTCGCTTTTGTGCTAGGTTCAATAAGCGCACTATTAAGCGAAGGTTAGATTGTGCCAGGTTGGTCTTTGGGAAGCGGTGCAATTATAACATGCCGTCGGATGCTCCGACGCCCACTTCCTCGAAGAAGTGCAAAGACAAGGCAGCTAAGCCCCGGCAAGAAGAGTCGTCCGTACCGGACGCCGGTTCTTTAGAGGCGTCAGTGGAACCGGTGGTTCTGCCGGAGGCTTCTCTGGAGTCCCAGGGGGAGACTTTGTTATTGCAGGATGTGGCCTCTCAGGAGGCAGGTCAGGCTGAAGGGGCTTCTCAGGTTACTGTACTCCCCTCCCTTCCTAGGGTGGTTAGGCCCTCTCCTTCTGTTTCTAAGGCTTCTCCCAGAGGCAGGCCAGGTTTAGCTTCTGTTGGTGTCACTCCTAGTTCTTCAGGATCTGTGCCCAAGAAGCACATGCTTAAAATGGCAGAAGATTTAATTACTTTGATTAGAGGTTCTTTGCCCCCCCCCAGATAAGAGGCCTAGGGTGGAACCAGAGTTGGGGAGTTTTGAGCAGACTTCAGATGTTTCAGAGTCTTCGGCTGAAGACTTGCAGGAGTACTCTCCTTATTCTGATTCTGATGCAGATGATTCCACTCCTTCTGCTTCTCCACCAGAGGATTTTTCTTTTTCAGAAGCTCTTCATTCCATGAGGGAACATTTTAAGTGGGAAGGTCAGGACTTCTCTGATTCCAGGAAAAGGCTTAGGGAATTTTTGCTTTTACCCCAGCATAGGCCTTTGGCTATACCTCCTGTTCTGGATGTTGTGGAAGATGTGTTTGCGGAGGCTTCACTTAATCCTGATTCTTTGCCTCCTGCTCCTGTTAAACCGGATAGGTATTATAGGGTGCCTGAGGCTCATAAATATCTTTATAAGAGTCCTAGGGCGGACCCAGAAACTGTTAGTCAGGGACCTAAGGGTGTCAAGGCCTCTGTTGTAAAAAATCCGGTTCCTCCGGATAAAGAGGCCAGAGCTTTGGATAGATGGGGAAAGAAAGTCTATACTTATTCCACCTTAGCTATGAGGGCTTTGAATTGCCAGTTTCACATGTTGAAATATCAAAACTATCTTCTTTCTCAACTGAAGTCTAAAGTAGATGCTCTGGCGGAAGGCATTGAGTGTAAGGAATTACAAGATTTGGTACATGTCTCTGAACAGATGGGTAAGCATTCTTTACAATGTGGTTTTAATGCTATACAGGCCTCGTCTAGGGTGGCTGCCACTGGGTCAGTTCTTCGCAGGCACGCCTGGCTGAGGGATCAGAATTTATCTGAACATGTTAAGACAAGGATTTTGGATGCTCCTTTACAGTCTGATGTGTTGTTTGGTTCACCTGTGGAGTCAGTCTTGAAGAAAATGGAAGACAAGGCTAAGTCTATGCAGACTGTTAAAGATTTATAGCAAATCCAGACTCCGAAGTTTAGTGGGAAGTGGCCTGCTAAGGGGTGGGCGAACCCTTCTTATGATTCACAGTCTAGGGGTAGATCTAGACGTGGTAGGGGCAGAGCTCAGAGCTCCTTCAGACCTAGAACAGGGAGTTCTCCTGCACAATCTTCAGGTGAGGGCAGGGGCCAGTCCTTTCGTAAACAGGCCCAATGACCTACCTTTTCAGCTGCCAGATCCTTCTTGCCTGGCAGCACCTTTGGGAGGAAGGTTGGCACTCTTCAGGGAAAATTGGAGTTTGATTACCCAAGACAAATGGGTATTGGATATCATACACCAAGGTTACAGGTTTTATTTCCATACCTTGCCTCCTTTCAAAGGCATGCCGGACGTTCCTCCTCAGCAAAGAATAGAGGCTCACAAACAAATTTCTCAGCTGCTCCAAATAGGGGCCATACAACCGGTCCCTCTGCCAGAAGTGGGTCTAGGATTTTATTCTCGCCTGTTCCTAGTACCAAAGAAGGGGAACACGTGGAGACCAATTTTGGATTTATCTATCCTCAACACTTATCTGGACATTCCCAAGTTCAAAATGTTGACGTTACAACAGCTTTTACCTCTGCTGGGCAAAGATCACTGGATGGTGACTCTGGATCTCAAGGAGGCTTACCTTCATGTTCCTATCAGGCAAAGTTGCAGGAAGTATCTGCTTTTCGGACTGGGACTTCTCATTATCAGTTCTCTGCATTGCCCTTTGGCTTATCTACTGCGCCCAGAGTGTTCACGAAGGTTCTGGCTCCAGTGATAGCTTTCTTCAGGCTAAGAGGAATACAGATCTATCCTTATTTGGACGATTGCCTGATTCTGGCCCAAGGAAAGGACGAACTTCTTCATCATTTGCAATATGTGATAGCAGTGCTAAGATGCCTGGGGTATTCTGTGAACGAAATAAAGTCCAGTCTAGTACCCTCTCAGGACATGTGCTTTCTGGGTGTGAGACTGAATACAGCATCCCAGATGGCCTTTTGACCCCGGACAAACAAAAGAATCTTTCTCTTTACTTCCATCAATTGTCTCATCAGTCCAGGCTGACTGCAAGGACAGTCCTTCAAGCCTTGGGGTTCATGGCATCTTGTATTCTGGTGCTTCCCAATGCCAAACTGCATATGAGGAAGCTACAATGGTATCTCAAAAATGTATGGACACAGCACTGCCAAGATATGGACAATGTCATTCAGATAATACCTTGCATTCAAAAGGAATTTTTGTGGTGGGCTCAGGAATGTCACCTAAACAAGGGACTCTCTGTGACCCGGCCAGAGGCGAGTCAGATTCTAACGACAGATGCCTCAGACAAAGCTTGGGGAGCTCATCTAAATGGAAAGTAGGTACAAGACACGTGGCCTGCCAGACTTCAACATCTACATATCAACTTGAAGGAGATGTTAGCAGTCCAATTTGCATTAATAGCTTTCAAGGATTTACTTCTTCCAGGGCAGGTGTTGATTCTAACAGACAACACAACTGTCATGTGGTACATCAACAAGCAAGGGGGAACACATTCTTATCCTCTATGCAGACAAGCAATGATTTTGTGGGAGACTGCTCTCAGTTTACAGCTAAATCTTCAGGCAAGGTTTCTGCCGGGAGCACAGAAATCCTTAGCAGATGTGTTGAGCAGGCAAATTATGGATCCCCACGAGTGGAAATTGGATCCTCATGTATTTCAGAAATTGACAGTGTTATGGGGAACTCCAGACATAGATCTGTTCGCTTCTCCACTAAACTACCAGCTGCCAAAGTTTTCCACAAAAAGGTTTCATCCCACAGCTTGGAAAGTGGATGCTCTTTCATTCAAATGGAACAATCTTCATGTGTATGCCTTTCCACCTCTGCCTCTCCTCCCAAAGGTACTCCTGAAGGTCAGACAGGACAAGCCAAAGATGATTTTAATAGCTCCAGATTGGCCTCGACAGCACTGGTACCCATTACTGAGAAGTCTGGTACGGGAGCCTCCATGGCCTTTGCCTTCGATTCCACACCTGTTGTCTCAGGAGAACAGTCATTTACTCAATGTCAAACTTCACTCTCTTCACCTGACAGCCTGGCATATTCTGTTTTAAACCCTGGAGGGTCTCAGCTTCCACAGCAAGTTTTGAATGTTATTTTGGAGGCCAGAAGGCCTAGTACAAGGAAAATGTACGCAGATAAATGGAAGAGATTTTTATTTTGGAGTACAGCAAAGGAATTTGATGTTGCTAAGCCTAATTTAAGTGTGGCTCTTCAATATCTTACTGAGTTACTGGACAAGGGTTTGTCCTTCTCTTCTATTAAGGTTCATGCTGCAGCAATTTCTGCTCACTATGACTGTGACCCACCATTGTTTTCTCATCCTTTGTTTAAGCAATTCCTTAGAGGGGCAAAGAATATAAGACCCCCACGAGCTCCTACTCCTGCCTGGGATCTCAATTTTGTGTTGGAGAAACTCACTCTACAACCTTTTGAGCCTGCAGCTACTGCTGAGTTGAAATATTTATCATGGAAGACTGCTTTTTTGTTGGCCATTACCTCTGCGAGAAGGGTTTCTGAATTACAGGCCCTTATGGCAGTTGAGCCTTTCTTGATTTTCCATAAGGATAGGGTATCTTTGCGTACTAACCCTTCCTTTATGCCTAAAGTGGTTTCTAGTGTGGCTTTAAACCAAACTATTCATTTGCCTACTTTTTATGCAAACCCCCAAAATAAAGGGGAAAAGATTTTGCACACTTTGGATATACACAGGCAGTTGCGATATTATTTGAGCAGAACTAAAGGGTTCAGGCAGTCTCAGCAATTATTTGTTTCTTTTGCTTTGGGTTCTCAGGGCAAGCCTGTGTCCAAACAAACTATTTCTAAGTGGATTGGGTTTTGTATTGCTTTCTGTTATTCCCATCATGGTAAGGAGATTCCAGCTGGGATTAGGCCTCATTCCACTAGGGCTACTGCCACTTCTACAGCTTTTTTAAGGGGGGTGGCAACTAAAGATATTTTGGAGGCAGCTACTTGGAGTTCAGTGCATACTTTCTCTAAGCATTATCACCTTCCACTTTATTCTAAATCGAGGGCTGGTTTTGCCACTGCAATTTTACAGGGCATTTTGGCAGCTCCTACTGCTTTATAGTTTTGCCATCCTCCCTTATCTCTGCTTTGGGATTCTACCCAAGTGTAAGGACTGCAGCAATGTGAGATGAAGAACATAGTACAGTTTTGTACCTACCATAAATGTAGATGTTCGAAGATCCACATTGCTGCAGTCCAATTTACCCTCCCTCCTTCCCCTCTGTAGTTAGAGGCGGTTGTGGGGTTTGGGTTGTTCATATTGTGAATATTATATATATTGTACATATGGTTAGTACAAGGGTGGTTGGTTGTTTTTTGCTGTCTTTTGGTTTTGACCTTTCTGTTTAGGGTCTTCTGACATCTGGGGCAAGAAAAGACTGAGGATATGACGTCGGTCATGCGCATTTGTACCCTGACGTCCTGATGTCAGTCTTAAGCGCCTTGACCGACGTCAGCCTAATACTTTGATATTCGGGCCGACCGTGGACAGCGGACTACCCAAGTGTAAGGACTGCAGCAATGTGGATCTTCGAACATCTACATTTATGGTAGGTACAAAACTGTACTTTAGTACCGAATGACACAATGGAATCAACTAAAAAATAGTAACTTTAGCAAAACTAAGCGTTGAGTGCATTAGGAGTTGCCAAAGATGACATTTAAGACTTTAGGCCTAGATACTGTTAACACAATGCTAGCCTGTTCAACATGTGCCTCTAGATGTCATATGCTGAACCTTCTTAAACAAATTAAAAAATGATGAGGCCAAGCTGATTACAACTGTAATTGACGCTTGATTTCAGCTGTCTTCTGTCTGTAGTTTGAGCTCGTGACTAAAGCAGTCCTCGAATAGTTTTCTTTTTCTCTTCCTCCCTGAGTAGAGATGCTCACTCTAGTGTACCCTGATGTAAACAGCTGGCATGTTTAGAACTAAGGCTGCTTGCTTTCTTCACTAAACAACTCTAGCTGTATGATTTAAGTACAAACTTGTAAAGCGGTTAATCAACACACTTCCTATCTTAAGGAATATGTAGTATTTACTGTGATACAGTTGAGCAATCTGGATCTCTGGCTGGAAGGTTCACCTGTGTGGCACCTCTGTTTGAGATACCTAATGCTGCTTAGATTGTTACTTGGTTTAAACACCATTGTTTACTGTAAACACCTACCCACTTACCTGCCTTTGTGTTTCTGGTCTTGATTAGTACCATCAGTAGGTTTGAGTTCAAATGTGTGGTCGTGGTTCTCAGCTTCTCAGAGCGAAGTCTCATTGATGTCATGGGTGAATGTGCAGTATGTAGCAAGGGAGAGGGGGGGAGCAGGATGAGGATGCTTCTGTTCAAAATTATTGCATTGGAATTACTTTATTAGGAGAACAGATGAGATGTTTTTCTGTTGCACTTCTGTTTTATTGTAATTGTACGTGGTACTTATAGGTATTTGTTTGGAAGCCGTGGTGGTGCAGCGATAGTGTTGTTGCCTCACAGCAAGAGGTTCTCCCATTCAATTCTCGGCTGGAGCGCCTTCTGTGTGGAGTCTGCATGTCCTCCTCGCGGTCGAAAGACTTGTGTAGAATGGGTGTGCCTTCGCTGAAGGTTGGGCGTCGAGCTGGCACCTCAGCACCCGTAAAAGATCTACTGCCAATCATTAGCGGACCGGAGTTCCGCTGTGGCAACCCCTAACTGGGAAAAGCCGAAAGAAAAACAACTTATAGGTATTTGTTTAATAGCAGCAGGATATCTTACCATTAAATCACTGTTCTGATACTGCCAGAGCCATTTCACATTGGGGTAGATCAGATCCAAAATTGCATACTTCAGTTATTACCAACAATCATTGTGGAATAAGATGTTCTGCTTAGCCATTTCTTGCATTGTCTAGGTTTGCTGATTTATTTAAACTGGGATAAAATGTGTAATGACATTAACTGACTTTAGCATTTGGACATGTTTGGGAATGTGCCTGCAGTCATCAGGCAGAGACAAGGCAGACCTAAAGGCAAAATATAAATCATCATTACAAAATCAAAGCTTAGAGAAAAGAAAAACTTCTACTGTTCTTTGAATGTGCCAGAACTATTCCACTGACATGTCTCTTGGTGAAGGGTCAGCTCCTTAAGGCTTCTGGCACAGGAACAGGAATATTTATCCAGTGAGATCATAACTGAGCAAATTTTTAGTTAGATAGTCTTCCAAATTTCTTACACTGCACATGTTGCTGCAAGCAAGGGTCACAGTGTTAGACTCCAGCTGTGTATGTAATTTTCAGATAAGGGATGGTAAATGGCTGTCATTACATTTCTGCTTCCAAAGCTGGTACCCTTTGCAAGGAAAGGCAGAAACAGGAACTGTGCTAGCAGTAAAGGACCATATCTTCCAAATCTACTAAGCATTTTCGTTATGACTTTGTTTTTGCAGTCAGTTACTGACTCACCTACCCATTTCCATATCCATCTTTGATACATTTGTATACTTGTTCCATGCATCGTTCAATTATTTATTCGGGAAGTTTTGTCAAAAAAGTGGGAGCCAATACGGATTACTCTGTTTAAAGTGGTGATTCAGGAATACTGGGTAGGTTACGTTACTTGGTCAGTGTGCCAAGGTGTACAGGTGAATGCTACTTATTAATTTTGTCTGGGCTTCGTTATTTATATTGCCTGTTGTCTTTGTAGCCAGTAATACAGTACAGCAGTCCAAAAATCTGCATTCTCCTTTACTATAAGCTGTACTACAAAAGCAGTGTTATAAAAGGTGGGGAAAGAGAAACATTTGTGGAGAATTCCCACATAAAATATGACTTGACAATGGTGCAATTTATTTATTATTACCTGTTTATTATTATATACTAATACCAGTCTTGGGGTTGGTCAGAACACAAGATAAAGCGGTTTTTCCAGTAATTCTGGGTGATGGTAACAGTAGAAGCATTGTTACTATTGTATGGTTTATTTGTAGTAGGATCTAGCACTGCTGTTTTCCTGGCCTCATCTAGACAACATAACAGCCCTGAAGACACAGCGCTATTACACAGTAGTCAACCAGATCTCTTGAATTTCTTTTGCCATTATGTAATTTAAAATTAATTCATTCTTGTTAGTGGTAAACAAGGCAAACATATTGCAAAAGTAATTTCCTGTAGGAGAAAGAAGTACCAGACAAATGTCTAGCAAGAAGGAAATCTGCCGAATGAATTCACAGACATTTAATAGTGTACATTTAATTGTGGAATGTAGGCTTAGTCCCTATTTCAGTTTAGAAGTGGAAATTGTGACCTGTAAAACTCAAGGTACTTTGCGTCAGAGAAGGAAATGGTGTGTCTTGATTAGGGGTTTAAGAATTACAAGTAGTTAAATTTTAGCACTAAACTTGACAGCTGCTCTTCAGTTTGCTTCCAACATCAGATTAGCAAAATAAAATATTATATACTATGTCAAATGAGTAATACTTTGTGACATAAGGCATACAGTACTTTATTGGCTTTTTGTATCGTGGTTGATTTTTTTTTTCATCTTTCTGAGAAATTTAGTTGTATAATGGTACAGAAAATAAATAGTACTGAGCCAAAAAAAAGAACAATGCATGAACATGATGCAGTTTTGTCTGTTAATATAGCATTGAATGATTAAAAATTATTTTGTTATCTCCTCTCAGATGGTCTTAGTGGTCAGTTTTAAAACAGTCTGGTAATGAGATATCAAAAGAAGCAGCTTATTCTATAGTCAGCCAGATTGTAGACCAATCCCTAAAATCTGAAAGTTAAGGTTAGTACAGTTCTAGACATGTAGTTGCTTAAAGAAGCATTTAAGAATCAAGTGAAATGTGTAATAATACAGAGGTAACAATCCGCTCCCTGGAAGACTAAAAAAAAAATAGTATCCGAAAGATTTTTTTACATCACATTGAAAACAGCACAAGAAAGGAGGGGATTTAGAAGAGGAATTAAGGGAAAAAATTAGGTTTGATGGGATAGCTGGAGACAAAGGATTCTTCATAAAATATCAGGCTATAAATTGTTTTATTAAAAATGTTCAGGTTATTTTTTTTATCCACGTAAATGGATGGATACATTGCCTGACAGTGTTTGTTTCATTTCTCAGCTAGGGTGCCATCTGTGTGGAGTCTGATTGGCTTCTGTTTGTGCGGGTTTTCAGTGAGTATTTCAGTTCTCTCCCACATGTGAAAGACATACTGTACGTAAACTGGCAATTCTTTAAGCGTGTGTGTGTGTGTGTGTGTGTGTGTGTGTGTGTGTGTGTGTGTGTAGATTTCCTGCAGCAAGTCCAGGTGTAGTTCTGTCTGCCTTGTGCACACAGAGCACTGCTCCTTTTTGACCATAAATCAAGTTAAACAGGTAGCAGGAAAATATTTAGAATTACAGTTAGTAGATAGCAGAGTAGCATGAAAAGTATAATTTCAAGTCAAATACAAAAATTTAAATCAGCTGCAGAGTGAATACATGCCCCCTAGTATTCAACCCAAAACAAATCGAACTTAATTACAATTGAAATAAGGAAGGACAGATCAAGGCATGCAGAGCTTAGGTGCAGTTAAATAAGTTTAAGTATGTAAAAGAGCCGTGCCACATCTGTGCAAGTGGGTCAAACTGTGCAAGTAGAAACTTCTGTGTAGTGAAAATCAAAAGTCCAATAAATAATCCACAGAGCAGTCACACATCGCATTGTGCAGTTTCACCAGAACAGAAATATGAACTTGCAGACCAGTGCATCTCAAATGTAAATCAGTGCTTGTGCCATCCTGTCAAAGGGCATGCCAAGTGTGTTTGCAGCTGCATATCATATGTAAAACGGAAAGTAAAGAAGTGCACAAGAAAGTTGGAAAAGGGGATCAGCAAACAGTCACACAAAAGGACTGTGTATAAGAATGTGCAGAATGGGGGAAAGGAAAACCTATTTGTGGGATAAGGCTTCCTTTCATTATGTGGAGAGAAAGAGGAGAAAGGAATAGTCTGCAAAGGTTGACAGAAACGCGTACAGACTGATGGGGTAGAAGTGCACACACTAGGATGGCACATGTGATATGGCCATATCATGCAGTGAAGGTGGGCTGTTTGCCAATAAGAGGGCATGAATACCCCCCCCCCCCCCGCGCCCACACATACTGCCTAAGGTACTCACAGTCCCATCATCCTCACAATCCTGTACCGCAGCTTCTTCAGGGGCAGGACATGTTGGGAGGTACCCAATCAGCAAATTTGTCTTCTGGACCTGCAGTAAAACGACACAATGGAAATGTTGCCATAAGGGAATCTGTTAGATATTGGACTGAGTATATTCACATATTACTTTGTGAAAAGTAGAAGGTAGGATGGTAGAACAAGAGATGAGATCACACTCCCATAGGTGTTTCTCCTTGGTGCAGCGGTAGCGTTGTTGCCTCACAGCAAGAGGTTCTCCCGTTCGATTCTCTGCTGGAGTGCAGGGAGTACCTTCTGTGTGGAATCTGCATGTCCTCCCCACAGTTGAGTGGGCGTTCAAAAGACGTGTAAATGGGCGTGCCTTCGTTGAAGGTTGAAAGTCAAGCTGACACCTCGGCGTTCGTGAAAATCTACTGCCAATCATTAGCGGACCGGAGTTCCGCTGTGGCGACCCCCAACCGGGAAAAGTCGAAAGACAAACAGTGTGATGGGTGGCAAACAAGTGTGTCCCCTGCACACACAGTAACGTACTTAAAAAGAGTATGGTACAATTAAACATCTGGACACAGTAGATAATATGGATAAACTGTGAGATGGTGCAGCATAATGCCACCTCAGAAGTCGTCCTTGCAGAATCCCACAGAGAATGTAGTAGGCATATTATTTCAGCATCACCATTTCCACCTGACATGGAAGATCCACACAGTAACGTGCAAGGCTTATCCAACCAGCAGGCCACAGTCTGCCCTGCCAGAATTTTCTGTATTGGCTCCGAAGTTGGTAGAATAACTTCAGTGTTTTATCTTGGAGCTAATCATTATGGGACACCATCAACACAAAGGCTCAAACTATCACATGTAGATCAGTATCAGTTACCACTCTGTTGATAAATAGGAAAAAGTGAAGGGTCTGAGGTATGCTCCTGATGGAACTAGAAAACAAGTAGAATCCATCTTAACCCTGAGCAATATGTTAAACAGATAAGATTGCTTTTGAACTGTTTGCTGGGATGATATTTATTGTTATTTAAAAAACTATTCAATAAGGACCAGACTCATGTATCCACAATTCTCTAGTGATTCCACCCCTTCTTATCATATGAGGTTACTAGGTTATTTGGGCCTAGGGCCTTTAACAATCCTAGCCATGATATACCCTAGTTCCCTTATAGATCAAGATATATATAGTCTATATTTAAAATGTGAATCTAAGATCAGCACTAGCTGCCCCTGTTCAAAAGAGACATAGGAGAAACCCTCGGGGTAAATTTACAGTTTCCTATCCAAAGTTACACCTAGGGTTATTGAGGAGCTCTGTTTAACGTGAATTGGGAGTTTGTTCCAGAGGAGTGGCAATCTCTGGGAGACTCGCTTGTTTCTCCAGCATGTCCTGTTAATGTCACAGGCTAAGTTAAGTTCCTAGAGCAAGTGAATCTTGTCCTATTGATTTGCGGATATGCAGCATATCCATTAATGTAGGTTCTGAGACTGCCCTGTAGGCCATGCACAAGTCACATGTAAGCAGTTTATACAACGTACAGTGACAGGGCCTTCAGTCTGTCCATGTTGGTCATATGTTAAAGGCCCTGAATTGTCTTGGTGAGAAACCTCTGAAGTCTCTCCAGCTGCTGCAGGTGTCTGTTGAGGTACATACAGAAGGGAGCATTGTATTCTGTTATTAGTCTGATATGGGACGTGTACAGGGAAGTTATAACCTCTTTTGCTTTGGATGCTATGCCCTTACTTATGAGGTGCGTAGAAGGCCTTCCTTACTACTGTGGGCACATGATGATCAAAGCTAAGGTTGCAATCAACCTGCGTTCCCAGATCTCTCACCACTGGGTTTGAACTTGGGGGGGGGGGGGGTATTATTAATGTAATTTGCAGGGACTTCTCCTTTGATGAAGGGGGTGATGCTTTTTTTTTGGCGTTCGGTTTAAGTCTGTGGGTCTGGCACCAATCATTTATCAGTGTAAGCCCATTTTGTAGTATGTTGATATCATTGGGGGATTTTATGATTGCACCCAGTTTGCAGTCATCAGTGAGCTTGGTAAGCCACAGGCCATCTGTATTCGCCTAGATTTCTGAGAAATAGATTCCAAACAGTAGGGGGCCTAGCACAGATCCTTGGAGAACACCACTGGTAACAGGTCTGCTGGTAGAGGTAGACTCCCCAACTTTGACTGTATGAGTTCTGCCGTTGAGCCAGTTGTCTACCCATCTAATGATGTATAGGATAATCCGCAGCTGGGTGAGTTTCAGAGTGATGCCTGAGAGGAGGATTGTGTCAATGGCCCTGGCCAAGTCGAGATAGGCAGTATGGTACTGGTTTGCCTTTATCCAGGACTTTGGTGACATTCTCGAAGAAGTCCACCAGGTTTAACATGCATGATCTGCCCTTAATGAAGCCAAAGTGGGTCAGGTCAATATTTTGAAGGTCTCCTATATCCTTGTTGCTAAGGCCCATGATGATTCTCTCAGTGGCCTTACAGATGAGGCTAGTTAGGCTTATGAGTCTCCCCTCTGTGCAAGGGGATTATAGTTGTTGTTTTCCACTGTGCTGGAACAAAGCCAGTACTTACACTGTGCTTGAAGACAGTGACAGTGGTTCTGCTAATTCCTGTTTTAGACTGTTTAGTAAGCAGCCAGGGATGTTATCTGGTCCCATAGAGGGTTTGCTTTTGGCCTTGGAGAATGTGGTTATCTTTGAAGATACTAGGTAGAGGACTGGTGGCAGGTATACTTTGGGGTATGATTGGTAGTGACAGTGGGCAGAATTTTCAGGTTTTCTATGTCCTCAGGTTCAATATGAGTGCTACCATCCACTACTAATTCGGCACAAAGCTGGGCCTTCCCTTTCAGATTTTGGATGTAGCTGAAGAATGAATTGTGATTATACTTAGCTAGGGATGCTAATTTTGTAATTAGCTTTAGAGTACTTTAGAAGATGTCTAACTTGCTTGCTCAAGCTATGGAGGGTATTCCTCCTTGCTGAGACTATTCCCTCTTGTTCTTTGACAGCAGTTTCTTTCTGTTGTATAACCTGTTTATGCCTAGTGTCCACCAGGGTGGCTTGTTTTTTCGTGATGACCTTGTTTTGATCTGTTCTTGTACAACTGAGTCTTTACATTTGTTTTGGTTTTTTTACAGGGCATTTGTGTACACCTCCATAGGAGCCATTGCTGTCAGTGGTGGCAGGGGGCTTGTAAATTTTATGCCATCACCTAGGAGGCTATAGTTTGCTTTAAAGAAAAATTTCAACCTTTTTGCTGCTGGGGGGGGGGGGGCAGGCATGATAGTTGCTTTGAATGAGACTGATTTATGATTGGACTTTACCAGGGAGGGTCCCTTCACAAGGGGTGGCGCAGCAATGTTGGTGAGTACTAGGTCAAAGACATTTGAGCCCCTTGTGGGAGTGTAGACTATCTGTTACAGACATTTTTGTTAACAAAGTCCAGGAATCTTGGGCTGAGCATGTTTGTGCTCATATATGTTTCCCAGTCGATGGAAGAATAGTTAGTCACCCATGAGCAGGGTGTTTGGCTGTATTGTGAGGGACTCAAGTATGTCCAGATAGGCTGTGTGGTCTTCGTGGTTCATGGTGGGGGACCTATAGCTAACAATGACATGGGGGAGGGGGTCTTTTCTGCTCTTAGTTGGACTTGCAGTAAATCTAGGGAGTTGTAAAGTTTAACCAGTCTTGAGGTGTATTTGTCTTTAATGAAGATGAATATATACCCCCTCCTTTGGATTTTTTTCACATTCATTTTGCTGTCTGAAAGTGTGGAAGGCACTGTATCCTTGCATGACCAGAGTACTCTCTGCAGCCTTGAACCATATCTCTGTGACTGCACAAACATCGGCATGTCCCAGAGTAAGGAGTGCTTCCAGTGCAGTTTCTGATTTAAACTCCTAGAATTAAGCAGCATAACCTTTAGTTGCAGTGGTGATGGACAGGTTGACAGATGAGATTAGACAGGAGGCCCTGTGGACTATGATGTTTGCAGATGACATTGTGATATGTAGTGAGAGTAGGGACCAGGTTGAGGAGACCCTGGAGAGGTGCAGATATGCTTTAGAGAGGAGAGGAATGAAGGTCAGCAGGGCTAAAACAGAATATATGTGTGTAAATGAGAGGGAGGGTAGAGGAATGGTGAGGATGCAGGGAGTAGAGGTGGTAAAGGTGGATGAGTTTAAGTACTTGGGATCAACAGTTCAGAGTAATGTTGAGTGTGGAAGAGAGGTGAAGAAGAGAGTACAGGCAGGGTGGAATGGGTGGAGAAGAGTGTCAGGAGTTATTTGTGACAGACTGGTACCAATAAGAGTGAAAGGGAAGGTCTACAAGAGGGTAGTGAGACCAGCTATGTTATATGGGTTGGAGACGGTAGCATTGTCAAAAAGGCAGGAGTCCGAGCTGGATGTGGCAGAGTTAAAGATGTTAAGATTTGCACTGGGTGTGACTAGGATGGGTCAGGATTTAGGAATCAGTATATTAGAGGGTCAGCTCAGGTTGGACAGTTTGGAGACAAAGCAAGAGAGGCGAGATTGCGTTGGTTTGGACATGTGCTGAGTAAGGATGCTGGGTATATTGGGAAAAGGATGCCAAGGATGGAGCTGCTAGCTAAGAGGAAAAGAGGAAGGCTTAAGATGAGGTTTATGGATGTGGTGAGAGAGGACATGCAGGCGTTTGGTGTGAAAGAGCATGATGCAGAGGACAGGAAGAAATGGAAACAGATGATCCGCTGTGGCGACCCCTAACGGGAACAGCCGAAAGAAGATGATGAACCTTTAGTTTGTCTCTAGAGGATATTTTTATGTCGGGAATTTTGTTCTTATGACATTGCCTAAAAAAGGCACTCTGGGGGAGGCAAGTACCTTTGCTAGTAACTGTGAAAGCCAAGGGGTGATGGGTGAAGACCATCTGTCAAAGCAGACTGGTCTGTTGACCATATCATCCCAGGCTGACAGATATTGAATCCCCCGGGACTGACACCAGAAGCTAAGCCAATTGTTGGAAGTCTGTCATTTTTTTGTTTGTATTGAGGCAGCACCCTGGATGAAGGTAGAATACTGCTTAGGGCTAGGGACATACCTGCCTAGGACACACAATCTGAAACTCAGTCATGTCTTTATTCATATAGTCCAGTGAGGTATGTCTCAAATCAGTCACTCCAACATGGACTATGACTGTCATAACTGTGCTTGTTGTCGAGAGAGTTGAATGTGTAAGTGATTTGGCAGAGCCTGGCACCTGACAAGCAGCTGACCAGGATCTTCTTGTCCAGCCTGGTGAGGGAGACATGCGTGTCTCACTGTGGAGTTACCTATGATTAAGACATTTGGTTTTGAGGTGTTTTGCTTTGGGGCCTTATTTAGTGAGACACTGATGCTTGTGTTTATATGTGTAGTCTATTCATTTGGGACTGTATTGTGTGCAGAAGGTTTGCGCTTACAAGGTCTCTGTTCTTTCATTAAAACCTCTAGTGAGTACCTCTGCATATGTGGGTTAGTGTTATGTGCTTAGCTTGTGGAAGAGGTGAGGTGTGTGTGCTGACAACTTGTTTGATATCTGGTTTGTTGTTACATGAGAGAGAGCTTTGATTTTAAATTCATAATATAAATAAATCTCACATGTTGTGTTTGTATATTTTATGAGTAGTAGGTTGTCAGTATACGTGAGGCAGTTGCTACATTGCCTCAGGATGCCCATGTCAATCAGGCTGGCTGGAGAAATGGTGGAAACTGTCCATCCACTGTGACAAGTGTATTCTGTAATAAGTAGAGGGGAGTGAGCTAGAAGGACCAGGTTCTGCTGTAGGATTAGTAAAGTCAGCTAATCTGTGGGGAGGTTTAGGAGTGGAAGCCTGCTTCAGTGCCTCAGAATGCACAGCTGAGTTGGTCTGCGGGCAGCAGTGTGCAACTGTGTTGTGTGATGAGAAGCAGGGAAGCTTAGGAGGTTTCCTAGCAGCTATCTAGAGAAAATTTGTCTTTCTAAGCGTTTGTCTGTATATGGCAGTGCTAAACCCCCTTGTGCACTGTGCAGCTCTACGCAAATGCATTGCTTAAATGCAAGCAAATTTAAACCGCTCTAACACAGTGTGCCCAGTAGAAAAGCCCCTCACTGAGCCTTTATTCCAGCAATCTCCAACTCAGATGGGTCCTGAGCTACACACTTCTGCCACAAGGGTGCAGATGCCATCTTAATGTAAGATAGTTGGTTTAGTGCTCCAGTGATATCAAACACACTAGATTTAGCAAGTCTGACTGTAGCCTATGGTATTAAAGGCAGCTGAATAAAAAGAAGTGCCAAATAAAACTGTCACAGCAGCGAAAACAGTATAAAATGAAGCAGCAGAACAGTGAAAAACAGTACACAAGTGCAAGAAAAAAGCTTAAATTGTACTTGAGTTACAAATTTCAGTGGATGCCTTGGTTTCTCTTGGATGCACTTCAAATTTCTGGCTTAGAACGCCATACTATGAGCAGCCCCTCCAAACTTTTAAGCTTTGCTGTCTAATCTCCAGGTTGCTTTCTTTGACTAACAGTTACACATTGTTTGATTTCTATTTTCTCTGTGTCCTTGTTCTTACTGCTTTCTCTGTTTTTCACCATTTACCCTGGCATCTCTTCTCACCCTTTTCAGAGGTGAATTTCATGCATCCATGTCTCAAACACATGATTGGAAACCTGTTTGTATTTTTCTATGTTACATGCCCGAGGGATGGATTTCAAGAAATAATTTCTTGAAATACATTTTGAGAACACACAAACTGGCTATGATCCGCAGCTAAATAGTAATAGTCTGTAATGTAATGCCCCAGAGATCATCCATGCGCAACTATCAGCAGGCAAAACCGCATTTCAAGTCGTAACCGGTTATAGATCGCCCACCATGTCCCAAGATGCTCACTCTGCATTCCTTGAGACATTGGAAAATGTAAAGGTCCTACCCAACACCATAATCTTGGGTGATTTCAACTAACCTGGTATAGACTGGGCGAACTACCAATGTTCCAACTCCTATGCTCAGCGATTCATAGAATTTATAAATTCAAATGCCCTTGAATAACTAGTATGTTCCCCCACTAGAGGGGACAACATATTGGATTTAATCATCACAAATATGGGCGCCCATTGTACCACACCCGTTATCACTCCCTGCTTGATTAGATCTGACCACAAACTGATGACCCTGGACATCCTCAGCCCTCCACCTCCCCCAGTCAAAGAAACCATGGTCAAAAACCTTTCCAAAACAAACTTCAAACTACTTGCATCCGAAGTGGAAAGCTTCACTATTCCCTTGCAGAAGGATAATGATATCCAGGATGTGGAATCCTACACCAAGGCACTCTATATGCATCTTCAGGATTGCATGGACCGTGCTATCCCAAATAAAACCAAAACTTCTTCCTCAAGCAAGAAGAAACCAGTCTGGTGGACCCCGGCCATAAGCAAACATTGCAATAAAAGGAGGAGACTTATACAAAAAAAGGCCAAATCTCAAGTAGAAAAATCATCCCTGATCAGCATTGGTAAGAAATTGAGGGCCCTCATCAAGTCAACTAAAGCTAATTTTGAAAAGAAAGTTGCCAAGGATAACCATAAGGCCTTCTATGGCTACATCAAAAATTTAAATGGCAATGCTCAGGTCTGTTCTGAGCTAGTAGAAAATGGAACAAAATACACTGACCCTTCTGACATCGCCAACATCTTGGCTGACAGGTTCAGTGCAAATCCCCCCCCCCCCCCATCACCACCTACAGGGCCTATTACCATTCCAGGGGATTGTGCACGTCCAATTATTACTGATATGTTGGTTAACAAAGCTCAAAACACTGCCTCCATGGATGGGACCAGATGGTGTCCCAGGCTGTGTCATACGCGAGCTACAAAAGGAATTAACCCCACATCTTAATACCCTGTTCATTCTCAGCCTCTCCACAGGATATGTGCCCATAGAATGGTGCACGGCAACGGTGGTCCTGCTACACAAGGGTGGGGCCCACTACTGACCCTGGGAACTACTGACCAATAAGCCTGACCAGTCTGATCTGTAAGGCTATGGAGCGAATCATTATGGAACTCATAAATGGAGAGATTGGGAAACTCCAGTCGCTGGACCCCACACAGTTTAGCTTCGTCAAGGGCATATCATGCCTCCTGAACCTGGTGGATTTCTTTGAGACAGTTACTCAGGCTATAGATAAGGGAAAGGAGGTACACACTGCTTACTTTGACCTTGCTAAAGCATTTGATACCATTCCCCATTCAGGTATTATTGAGAAGCTCACCAGCCTGGGCATAAACCCTTACGTCACAAGATGGATCGCAAACTGGCTCTCGGACAGATCCCGTAAAGTAAGAGTAGTGGGATCTATGTCCGAATCCAGACCAGTAAAGAGTGGTGTGCCTCAGGGCTCTGTCCTGGGGCCCCTCCTGTTTGGCATATACTTCTCAGAAGTACAGGCAAGCATGGAAGGGCTGTGGCTGACTAAGTTTGCGGATGACTGCAAACTGGGTGCTATAACAGAGTCTTCGGCCAACATGGAGATCCTCCAGAAGGGCCTAAATGAGACTGATGCATGGTGTCAAAGCCATGGTCTCAATCTAAATGCAAAAAAAATGCGTAGTAATCCCCTTTGGAAAAACAGAGTACCCACAAACTACAACATAGGAGGTAATCCCCTGAAATCTGAATAAGAAATAAGGGATCTAGGGACCCAAGTAGATAGTCTGCTTTCCTTTGATAACCATGTTGCCAAAGTGGTTAGAAAATCCTATGTGACCCATCTGATCACGAAAGGGTTCGCATCAAGATCTAAGGATGTAATGGTGCCCCTCTACTCTTCCCTCATCAGACCCATTATTGAGTACAGTGCACCAATTGGAATGTACTTGGCTAGACATCTCCAGCAGCTGGAGAGACCACAGAGGTACCTAACCAAGAGGATTACTGGCCTTAAACAGTTGCCCTATGCAGCATGATTGAAAAAGCTAAGACTGTTTTCTGTTGCATACTACTTTCTCAGAGGCGATCTCTGTCTAACGTACAGAGCCATGTCCAACCCAGAATTGCTGAACATGCTCTGTCTTAGCAAAATCAAATCTACTCGAGCTACATGCTCTAGGGATATACACCTCAACAAAACAATGAATAGAACATGCTGGAGGGATAGATTCCCTTCGCAGAGACTTCCCTTACTATGGAACAGGGTCCCGATCTACATAAGACAGAGCCCCTCACTATCACTCTTCAAGAGGAACCTTGATTAGTGGATGGGTAACAAAGTTCACACCGGGGAGCACACTACTAGATAGGGGCCAAGGGTACTAGCTGCTAGTACAAGGGTCTAGGGAACTACTAAAGGGACGGTGAATACCGCACAAATATATGCCTTTGGGCAGATAGCCCAGTACCACCCTATGAACCTATGTTGAGTTTAGTGTTAAATTAAGGTTTTTAGTACTGACTCAGATTTGTGCATAAAAGTACAGAAAACTGGTAAAATCAAGAAATAGAAACTTTGTTTCCTTGAACCTTGGGAGCCTGGTAGAAGTTGGAGGACTGCTTGTGCTGTCAAATTAATAGGGAGAGCTCTCCGACTAACAAACCGACATTTCTTCATGTTCAGCTGGAGGATGCTGCATATGTATGCAGTGATGACTGAAAGCTCTTTTGAACACTAGCTAGCATTTTTGCCCAGATGAACAGTAAAATAAATCGTGCAGCTGCTGATTCAGAAAGTTCTAAATAAAAAATAGTTATTGCAGAGTCTTAACACATCAGAAACAGACAGCAGATATATATATATATATATATATATATATATATATATATATATATATATATATATATATATATATATTAACCTTTTTAAATAGATTTTTTTTTAAATGTTCTGCTTTTGTTTTGCATAATTGCAATAGCAGTAATACCTAATGTAGTGGTAATTGTGTGTTTTCTGTAATTAAATTATTTCCCAATTGAAACTGTCAAGATACAGCTTGCGCTGGCATTCTGAAACTTACTTTTCTATGAAATTCTGCTCCCAGCATGATGTCATGTCAGGTTAACAGTGCTACAGTAGAGCTGGAAATATTGAAGCATGGCAGGCTTTTTTCAGATACTTGCTCTTTTTTTTTTTTCCCTTAGTTTCAGCTGTGACAGGATACAAACAATGTAAAGGAATTGACATTTAATTTTGTAATCTAATAAACATTGTGCGGGGTGTTTTACTATTTTGCATGGCACTGTTTTTTCACCACTGCACCAACTTAATAATAAAGATGTGTTGTACTGCAGGTAGCCTAATGCTTGTAGCAGTTCATTTTTAAAAATGGCATGAACTGCATGTTTTATTTCTGTGGAAAAAGTTACTCATTTATGTATTGTTTTCAGGCATCTAAGCCAAGATTGAATATTAGTGTGCTATGCGTACCTCTCAGCTGTTAAGAGTATTATAGAAATCCTCTAAATGGTTTCACACACACACACACACATTTAACTCTGTGTTGTTGCATATTTCATATGCGACTCCCACTCGTGCACAGCAGTGTCATCATTCCAATCTGTCAGCCTCCAAATAATTTTAGGAACAAGCCTTTGTTCCCTCATAAACTGTACTACATACATGCCCTATAGCTTCATACTACGTTACTCGCCAAAAAAAAAGTTCACATTACATAAAGAACAACTTGAACAATACTTTAAACTTCACTCTTTTACCCAACAGCAAGCGTGTGTGTGTGTGTGTGTGTGTGTGTGTGTGTGTGTGTGTGTGTGTGTGTGTGTGTGTGTAAGTAAAACAGTGTGTGACAAATCTGTGAGGATCATTTCAGCCCCCATTATTAATTTCATACTCTTGGATAATTTAATTTTCAGAAAAATTCATACTATTCACTAACTTCCGCCCCTATATTCCAAACAAAAACACTTTACTAGTACACTTACTGCTCCTCAAAGCATTAATAAAAAAAACTGCAGTGAACTAACCTTGATAACAGTATGAACACAAAATGAAAGTAATGCAGCTACCAGTTCAAAAAAAAAAAATATATATATATATATATTTATACACACACACACACATATATAATATATATATATATATATATATGTGTGTGTGTGTGTGTGTGTATATTTCTGTCTCCATATGTAGGTGTATATCTATGTATCTGTGGTTCTACTTTATAACATTGAAATTTCATAACAGTGAATTTCATAACATTGAGACCATAACATCAAAAATTCTAAACAGTGAAAACACAAAACACTGAAAACTCAGAACATTGAAAGTGTGCTTCATAACATAGAAAACTACATTGCACAAGTAAATAAGATCCCCTCCACCTACACCACCACCTAACTAGCAAATACACTTAAGTAGAAAAAACTCTGTTGACACTGCTAAAATTGCAGAGGAACAAAAACTGAAGAAACGAGGTAAAATCTTCGGCAAAACACCACAGCTTGGTTACTGTTGGTTAAAAACACTTAACAAAACGAACACTTGCGTAGGAAACCACTTCATTAGATAAAATGCAAAAAAAAAAAAACGATGAGCGCTTTCGGCTGTATTAGCCTTCATCAGATCGTAAATGTGCAATCATCTAAAACCATTTAAAAATAAAATATAGCCAATCATATTCATTACTAAAATTAACTGACTAATAGAAAACATTTCCTACTAGCTTAACCATTCATTATTAAAAAATCCAATCATAAGTTACTTGAAAATAAATGAACCAATGCCTAATAGAAAGTGGAATTTAAAACAATAATAATATGTCCAATCACCAAAATATATGCAAATTAAATCTTGCTAGAGACATATTGTTGGTCTTTCAAAGCTAAGCTACCAGTCATAGGTTTAAAGCCAGTAACTAATAAACTCGATTCTTTGTCGAAAAAATTGTTAGATTCATAGGATTTGAAAATGTTTTCTACATAGCTGGAATCTTTTGATGAATTGTATAACATCTCTGTGATATCAGAGCCATAAAGGCAAAAGTCAATGGCTTTCGATATGAAGCGTAAAGCTAGAGATTCTTTATCATTGATTTTCAAGTAGCTTATGATTGGATTTTTTAATAATGAATGCTTAAGCTAGTAGGATATGTTTTCTATTGGTCAGTTAATTTTAGTAATGAATATGATTGGTTATATTTTATTTTTAAATGGTTTTAGATGATTGCACATTTACAATCTGATGAAGGCTAATACAGCCGAAAGCGCTCCTCGTTTTTTTTTTGCATTTTATCTAATAAAGTGGTTTCCTACGCAAGTGTTTGTTCAAGTGTTTTTAACCAACAGTAACCAAGCTGTGGTGTTTTGCCAAAGAGCAAATACACTTTCTACTACTTTTATGTAGGGGGGCAAGACCCCCTGCACCCAGCCCCTGTAAATTAAATATACCAACTCCAAGATCGCACTACAGTGGAAAAAAGTTGATTTCCTAAACTCAGTGTATAGTGAGGTTAAGAAATTAACTTTTTTCCACTGCAATATGATCTTGGAGTTGATGTATTTAATTTACAGGGAGTGTGGGGGGTGCAGGGGGGGGGGGGCTCGCCCCCCTGCAAAAATGTAGTAGAAAGTGCGTTTGTCAGGTGGTGTTATAGGTGGAGAAGATGTGATTTACATATGCATTGTAGTTTTCGCTGTTATGAAGCACACTTTCAATGTTCTGGGTTTTCAGTGTTTTGGGATTCAGATGTTTTGGTCCCAGTGTTATGAAATTCAACATTATGAAATTTCAATGTTTTATGAAGTAGACCTCTCTCTCTATATATATATATATATATATATATATATATATATATATATATATATATTTCGTTTAGTAATCAGCACCAAAAGATAGTTGTTATATCCTCGAAGAACCCATACTATTCATGATATCCCAAATGTTTTTCACTACAGTATGGAGGACACCACACATGCTCAATGTCTGTCATGTGAACTTTCTGCTGAACTCAAATAAGGGTCATAATGACTTGGTATTCCAATACAGAAGTTAAGCCAGTAATTTGGAGATCAGTGCTGTCACTAGAAAAACATTCCAGTCTTCAGAATTGGTTTCATTTATTTCTTTATTTATTGACATTTGAATACGGTGAAAGTCCAAGTGGGATGGTGCCCATTTTTCAGAGGAGCCCTAGAAGAAAGCACCAAAGTATTACAAAAGCATTTTAAGAACGATAATTTTACAATCTTCAAAAATAATAGAAAAACATCTACAGTTGCGCGCACTGAAATGACAGTTTAGTGGACTGCCTAACATGACATCAAAAATCAGAGGACATTCCACAGAGAATTGAATCGCCCACTGACACAAATGTTCTCCAGGAAGGGCTGACACAAACAACTGGTGCCAGGGTCATGGACTAAAACTAAATGCCAAGAAATGCAAAACAGTTTCCAAGGGTGGATGACTTCCCAATGGATGCAGTCATATTGACAGCACACTCTTAAAAGTTGAACCAGTAGTCAGGGACTTGGGGGCAACACAGACCGTAATCTAGCCTTTGACTATCATGTGTCTACAGTAGTGACTTATAAACAAAGGTATGGTGTCTACGTCCAAAGAAGTCATTGTTTCACTGTATTCAGCATTCCTCAGACCTATCATTTTTTTAAACACCTTTATTGGATTATGTCATGTGTGTCACAGGCAAATTTACATTTATATAAACGTTATCAAACTGTATTAACAAGTTCACTTTTACAAACATTATTCTTCACATAGATTATATGATATATAGCAATATAAGCAACATTACATAAATTATTCAGTTCCTGCCCTTTTCTTTTTTTAAACAAGAAACATCTTTATTAAACCATCATTTATGACATAGGCAGTCATACATTTATGTAAATGAAAACAAACTATGGCACAGTCCCAGTTGCAAGCATTTTACATAAACCATAGTGACACACTCCCAGTTGCAAACATTATGCATCACTTATGATCTACTCAATCATTTTCAAGCATTATATAGCTCATTCAGGTCCTGCCTTCATTTAAACCTCATTCCTTCCCTGTATGTAGTGTTCCCACAATTCCCATTTTTTCCTATGTAGTTTGCTCCTACCCTTTTCTATAGGTCTCAATTCCAGTTTTGTCACTGTAACTATTTTCACTGCTTCTAGTATAGTTTATTTAGGTTTTGATTTTTAATAGTAATTGCTTTTTTGACTGCCACCATAATTAGACACAGAAAGGTCTTACCATGTCTAAGCAATTCCAATTCTGTATTATAGCTCAGAAAAATCTTCTCCCTAGTCAGACATACCTGCCCACCCAGCATCTCCGACAGTTTTATCCCACAGGGAATCCTTAAAGTCCGCGAACTTACCACACTCCAAGAAAATATATTCCCAATTACCCCTTTCTTCCCCATCACACCTCCAACCTTTGCTGTCTACTTGGGTTATAAAATATCTATGTAAACATTTCCAAGCAAAAATCCTAAATCTTCTAGATTTTGTTGTATATTTGGGAGACATACATATATCCTGCTATTATTTATTTATGAATTACTTATCAGTTCTCTTTTCCCAATCCTTTAAAACCTCCTCTGATTGATTATTATAGTTATCATGCAATATTTCATATGCTCTCCTAATTATTCCTTTTTTAATGTCCGTTTCTGTTGTAGGTTCTACTAAAACGTCCATCAGTGCTGGACTTTTCATTTAGGACCCCCCGCCATTTCTTTCTCTTTGCTTATACACTGATATCAGTTCTTGATAGGGAAGGCAATCTCAATCTTGCAGTCCCAATAAATTATTGGCGTCTTTCCATTATATTGTCTTTCCCTCTCTAGTCATTTACTCCAAATACCTTGGTTCCTTTGCCAGTTTTCTCCAATAAATTCCAGCCCCCTGTTGTCTATATCCTTAATTGCAGTCATCCCTCTCAACAGATTGTCCTTTCTCCATTCCCATGTTGGCTTGGTTCATAGGATACTTTCTCCTACTTTATAGATGTAGTATTCTACATGATTATTGTTCTTAAAGGCCTACGTCCAAAATCCCAGTCTCTCCTTGTTTCTTGAGCTTCCTCCTGGTTTCATCATCATCCCTTTCCACTTTGAATTATAGTTTTCTGGTTGTGCTATGTATAGGAGCCTTAAATGTTTAGCTCTGAAGTACCCCTTCAAATCGGGTAATCCCAATCCGCCCTGTTCTACTGGAAGAATCCGCTTATCCCACTTGACTTTTGCTGTCGTCCCCTCCCAGAAAGTCCTTCAGCTCTTTATTAATTGCTATTCACAACTTCTCCTCTGGTTGATAAAAACATGCTTGACCGGTGTATAAGACTAATGGGACTAAAAACATTTTACCTGCTTGTATCTTACTATCCATTTCCACATAATAAAGCTTCCATTTTCTCAGTTTTTGTATTATCTTTTGTTTAGTCTCTTCCCACATATCCTTAGCTGCCACATCAGAATCATTTTAACCCCATACTCTTAAATACTTCATTTTATCATGTCCCCATAAATATGGATATTGCTGAACCAATTCATATGTGGGTACATAATTTATCATTGTTGCCTTTGTTTTAGCTTCATTAATTTTGTATCCCAACAAGATTTGAAACTATCTCAAAATGCTGTACTACGCTGTAATGTCTTTATGGTTTTGTCAGGTATAGGATATCATCTGTAAATTTGAGGCAGCTTTTCTTGACTACCATACCAGTTATATCCGTGAATTTCTGAGTCCCTTATTTTCTTTGTCATTGGTTCTAAATATAATGCAAATAAAGGGAAAGAGGACACCTGTGCCTGGTTCCTTTGCTGAAGAAGAAATTATTAGAGAGGGCCCCACCCACTTTAATTTTCACCTGTGAGCCCTCATATATCCTCCTAATCAACCTTACAGTTTTTTTTCAGGAAATAAAAATGCTTCCATTGCCCTGCTCATAAATTCCCATTTTACTCTGTTAAATGCTTTCTCTGCATCAAGGCCCACCAATAGTAATGGCATTTTCTTAATTCTGCTTCTCTCTGGATCATCAGTGTTCTATTAATGTTATAAAATGTTTGCCTCCCCTCCACAAAACCACATTGAGCCATATCTATCCATTTTGGCTTGACGTTTGCCATTCTTTTAGCCATTATAGACATGAGCACTTTATAATCATGGTTTAGTATTGAAATGGGCCTATATGAAGCTGGATCTTATGGATATTTACCCTCTTTAGGTATTGCCTCTACCACTCCTTTCTTCAAGGTTACTGGTGGTACTTCTCTTAATATACTATTAAAACCTTCCAGATCTTTATCATTTTTTCCGCAGGAGTACCATCTATTCCTGAGGACTTTCCTGTAGATTGGGTATACATCACAATTTTTATCTCATCTCCTTCTGTCCTAACCATTAGTAATTGAGTCTCATTTACCTCTAACCCTGGCATATTTAATTTTTCCATAAACATTTCCATTTGTATCTTTTCTTGATTTTCATACATCTCTGCTTTGTACAGACTCTCAGAATTTTCTAGTACCTCAACATGATCTCTTGTTACAGCCTCCCTATGCTTGGCGACAGCCCTTTCTACTTTCTGTTGCTTGAGTTGTGCTAAAAGTTTGTGCTCTAGTTTATCATCATACAAACAGTTGCTTAAAAGTGATCTTTCTAAACTCATGTATATTATTGTGGCAATCCCTTATTTTCTGCTTAGCATTCTGCAGTTGATCCTCTTCTTGTTCTGTGAGATTTCCCCTCTTCTGCAATACTTTGTCAGTCCCTGTAAATAATTCTTGTAGCTTCTTAACCATAGCTCCCTTTCTTTTATTTCCACCCTATTTTTAAACCCCACCTTAATTTCATCCCACTCCCTAGCTATATTTTCAGAAGTAATGCCTATTTTGTCAGATAGCTCTTGAATTATATAAAAAAGCACAACACCAGGAATAAGAATGGATCGGTACAATAAAAAAATCCAAGTAAAAAACACCCAAAGTCCAACACAGCAAACTGGCAAGAAAAATGAAATAAAAACTTTAATTCAGAACAGTAAGCGCTTTCACTGTGTATCAAACCGATTCTTGAAAGTACACGCTAGGTTTAAGTAGCTAGCATAAAATCAACACCATTGCTAAAAACATTTTAAAGAAACAGGCTCCAAACAGTATAGCTTAAATAAAAACATTAAGAAAAAGCTCATATATAAAATAAAAACTGACAGAAATACAAAACATTTAAAATCTTAGTCTTTAAGTGGTCTTGCCTTTAAGAATGGTTTTAGTGAAACAAACTCATTTAAATCTGGTTCTTTGTCTGCATTCAGTGTCAGAATCCATTTCTGTTCAACAGGTTGTCCTATTCCTAATATCCCCCCTCTTAAATTCTCTGAAATTATTTCCAGTACAAGAAAGCTAATGGTATGGTCTGCACCAAAATTCATTACATGTTTAGCAAGGTCATTAATATCTTTCTTATTTTTAATGTCCCTCTGATGTTCCAAGATTGTATCCCTAAGCTGTCTGTTACTCATACCTATATAGAATGCAGGACACTTAGCAGAATAACTAAGATGTACTATGTTTCTGGTCTTACAGTCAGCGTAAAAATCTATTTCTACCTTAGACTTATTATGTGAATGTACATAATTCATACCTGTGTGAATAAACTTACAGGCTGTACAGTTCCTACATTTAAAAGTACCTTTCCTAGTTGATGTTAAAACTTTCATAGTAGTGGATGCATTATAGCATAGGTGCCTCTTCAATGATCTATTATTTTTAAAGGAGAAGTGTGGCACTGTATCTATAACACTTCTTAGTTCATCCACTGTATCTAAATGTCCCAGTTACGTTTGATGATATCACAGACACTTCAGATATCTGAGGAGTATGTTAAAGGAAATCTAAGGACCTCTGTTCTCTCATTTATCTGAGTACCTTCATTTAACAGTGGATGTGAGAGTGTTCAATCTCGCCGTTTGTTCTTACACATGGGTGTCGGAGCCGATCCTCGGCTCCGAGTCGGCCGCTTAGCAAAGCTTTGCATCTAGGAGAAGCTCGAGACCAACCTACCTCCCACAATTCCCTCTGCCTCTACCTCAGATCTAGTTTGCCGCTGCAACCGATCGCATCGTTTTCTAAGAGCTCTGACCAACTTGGGAAGATAAGCTAAACTATTACCTTTTTTCTTCTAAAAATCTTTTGATCCTTTTAGGATTTTGAAATTACTGTGTGTGTGTGGGTCTAGTCATCCTTTGGCTACTTTCTTATATATAATTTAGTTATATATAAAGTTTAGTTTCTTAGGGCCTACCCCACCTTCTTACTGGACTAGGATTGATAATTAGAATTTTATTGCTGTGTCTGTGTACTAACTTTTTTGACAGGGTTATTGGATATTGTACAGGGTTTTTTTCTTACAATTATGTCTGAAAAAGCCAAGTTGGGATTTAAGAGGTGTCAGTGTGGGCAAAAGATGTCTGTCACTGACAACCATAGCTCCTGTGTCTACTGTCTTGGCCCTCTCCATCTACAAGAAGACTGTTCTGTTTGTCATTCTTTTAGTGGAAGGGTCATGACAGATAGACACAGGAAGCTTATGGATAGAGGTCTTTTGAAGCCTGCCTTTCAAGAGGCGCTTGACAAGTCAGACCAGGCTTCTAAGTCCTCGGAGTCGAAGACATCGGAGCCCAGGTCATCGGCTCAGAGTTCTTCGTTTAAGGTTCGTTCACCGGTTCCACAGGCTTTGGGCCGAGTGTCGAACTTCTTACCGTCACCGAGCCTCGAGTCTTGGAACCGGTGACGGAGCTTCCACCTCCTGCTTTATTGAGGTCGTCACCGTCCTCTGTTCCTTCGACCCGGTCTTCCAGGCCCCTCTCCGACACAGACGTAGATCGTGTGGTGCAGAAGTTAATGGAGAACACGGCCCTGTCCAAGCTCATTTCAGTCTCCTCCCAATTGTATCGAGACTCGAAGGCCTTCCTTTATCTCCATCTGATCCTCCCCCGAGGCCTACCCAGCTTTCGAGCCGGGAGATGTTGATCTGCTGATTAGTGGAGTCCTTGGTGCCGGAACTGTCCCTTCCTCGGTCGGCACCGTTGACCTCGACTCCGTCGGAACTGTTAGCAGACTCGTGGAGCCGATGATCTATCCTTGGCTCCGGGACCGAGAGTCGAACCGATGTTTCGGTGCCGACTCTCCCCCTCGGTACGGATCACTTCGGCTCCGTCCTCGGGGTCGATGCCCTTGGCCTCCGCATCGGAGATTCTTCCGTGTTCTTCAGAACCGGGGGATTCCTCGGCTCGAGGTCCGGGGCCTTTGACCTCATGAGGAAGGTATTGTCTTCTCAGACAACCACGTCAGCAGAAGCAAATTCTCCCTCCCGTAAAGGTCCGTTGTCTACTTCTGCACCCACGACTACACACAAGCGTAGAGCACCAGTGTCTCAGCCACTCCCAGAGGGAGCCCCTTCTTCCTCGGAAGCCTCTTCGGATGCCCCTCCCGATGACGTTCCGAGGAAAAAGTTGTGTAAGAGGAGGCACTTAGATTCTCCACAAGAATCTTTAACATCGGATACTGACTTAGATGAGTCAGAAGGGTCCCCAAAATCACCCTCAGAGGATGTCTCCTTTGCTGACATCCTGGAGATCCTGAAGCAGAGAGGTGATTGGCAGGTCCTACTCCCTTCTGAGGATGAGTCGGTTCTGCTTAAGGCATTTGGTGCTCGCCCTTCCTCCTCCTGGGTCACTCCGCCCTTCGAGTTAATGGAATTAATTGCTCGAAGGGCATGGGAGGCACCTGACACAGTGGAGCCAGTTCCCAGGAAACACAACAAATATATAACTGCCTCTCAGGACAAGTCATACCTTACTAAGGGAGTTCCAATAGACGCTATGGTGGTGGCCGCAGCCACTAAAAAGGAGATGTCTGAATCTTCCTCGTCTGTCCATCCCCCTAACAGAGACTCTAGGACCATGGACAGATGTGGGAAGCGCATTTTCAGTTCAGCGACTGTTTCCATGCGATCGCTGAACTACTTGACACACTTCACACGATTACAGAGGGATCTAGTCAAGGAGTTGGGAGATGCCCTCCAGGGTAATACAGATGCTGCTGTCTCGGATAAGGTTACAGTACAGCTCAATACCCTTACGTCTATTGTGAACTCGTCCATGAGGCTCATCTCGTATGCGGCCGAAGGGTCGAGTAGGGCTGCAGCTTCAGCGATTGCTCTTCGTAGACAATCCTGGATGCGGCTGTGCTCCTTTGCGGAAGCCTTCAAGTCTTCCTTTACTAACGCTCCCTTTGATGGTGCCACTCTTTTTGGCCCCAAAGTAAAGGAGACCCTAACCCGGTGTGAGCAGGAGGGAAAGACTCTGTCTGCTGTCGGAGCCCGTTTTTCCACCCCATCCAGGCCGTACCCCAAAGGGCAACGAGGTGGAAAGATGTGGTTTCGTAAACCCCAGGGTTCTTTCCCAGGCGCACAGGGTGATGCCCCCTCCAGAGGCAGAGGAGGGGGCAGAAATGGAAGATGCCGCCCTGGCGGCAGAGGGGGTCCGCAGAACCAAGGTGACAGGGATACCATCCCTGGGAAGCCTTTCCAGCACTCCTGAGAGGAGGCCCGACTGTCCTACTCTGGAGGCAGTCGGGGGTCGCTTGGCTTTATACCCTCAGGCCTGGCAAAGCCTTACTTCAGACAATTGGGTAAAAAGCATTATAACCAGAGGTTACAAAATTCCCTTTGTATTTCCCCCATTACCACAAAAAAGATTCCCAGATGTACCACCCCATCTGCGAAAACCTGCAGCTATAGAAATCTCAAAGCTGCTAGAGAAAAGAGTCATTCAACCAGTCCTGGCGGACCAAAGAGGATCCGGAACTTACTCAAGGTTCTTTTTAGTTCCAAAAAAGACAGGGGACTGGAGGCCAATCCTAGATCTAAGCAATCTCAATTCATTTGTGAAGAAAGAAAAGTTCCGGATGGTCACGCTTCAATCGATCCTTCCGTTTTTACAGAAGGACGACTGGATGTGCTCAATAGATCTCAGGGACGCCTACTACCACATCAAAATGGCCAGAGTGTCCAGAGATCACCTGCGCTTCTGGCTGGGAGCCAGCCACTTTCAGTTTCGAGCCCTGCCCTTTGGTCTAACCTCAGCCCCCAGGGTTTTCACCAAATGCATGGCAGTGGTAGCGTCTCACTTGAGACGCCTAGGATTCTGGGTGTTTCCGTATCTGGACGACTGGCTCCTTACTGCCACCACCGAGCGTCAACTGATACAGGCCAGGGACTACACAATCAGCCTTTGTGCTCAGTTAGGGATTTCGATAAATTTTGAAAAATCTGCGTTACAGCCCTCGCAGCATATTTCATTTATAGGCGCAGATCTAGATACCCGTTCTATGCTACTGAAACTACCTCTCACAACAATAGCTTCCCTTCAAGATCACGTGTCTCTTCTGCTATTGTCCAAAAAGTCCCCAGCCAATCTAGTTCTGAAAGTCTTGGGGCTCATGTCAGCTTCCCTCATTGCAGTTCCCGTGGGGAGGCTACACATGCGAGTTCTCCAATGGCTGCTGTTCGCACAGTGGTCGTTCCAACAGTTACCGCTGACACACGAGATTCACATAACGAACACTTGCAAAGCACACCTGTCTTGGTGGTTACAGAATCACAACTTCATCAGCGGTCGGCCGTTTGTATTACCCAAACCAATAGCCACAATGACCACAGACGCTTCCCTGATAGGGTGGGGGGGGCATCTTTCAGGGACAGACAGTCCAAGGCGAATGGTCCAGCTTAGAGTACAACCTGCACATAAATGTTCTAGAGATGAGGGCGGTGTTTCTAGCGTTACAACACTTCTCCCCCCTTCTACCTCTAGGGACAATTGCAGTACAGACGGACAACATGTCCGTAGTCTGGTACATAAACAGGGAGGAACCAAGTCTTACCAGTTGTGCAGAGAGGCTATGAGAATTTGGCAATGGGCAGAATCCACGGGTCGCTTTCTAATAGCAACGCACATCCTGGGGTTATCCAACGTCATAGCGGACAGGTTGAGCAGAACCTTTCTGTTACCTCACGAGTGGTCCCTCAATCGGAAAGTGGCGGAAAGGATTTTCCGCAAATGGGGCCAGCCTTGCTGCGATCTGTTTGCGTCTCCAATGAACGCCAAATGCAGAAGCTACTTTGCCCTTTTACCCCCTCCAGGGGATGTCCCCAGGGACGCTCTGATTCCCGATTGGCCCCCCGGGTCTCCTATACGTGTTCCCTCCTATACCATTGATCCCGAAGTTTCTTCAGAAAGCCAAAGACCAGGAGAGGACTATAATTCTCATTGCCCCATTCTGGCCTCGTCAGATTTGGTTCCCTTTTGTTCAAGCCCATCAAATGCAGGAGCCCTGGATTCTGGACCCAGTGCCAGATCTGCTGACTCATTCATCAGGAGCTCCTCACCCGTCGCTTCTATCCTTCAAGTTAGCAGCCTGGCTGCTCCGCTTCCCTACTTAGCCAGGTCTGAACTTCTTTCTCCGGCGGTTCAGAACATTCTGGTCGCCTCTCATAAGGCTTCCACTACTAAGATCTATTCTAGTAAGTGGAAACGTTTTGTCTACTGGGCGACTTCACAGCATTTGGATCCTTTGGTAGCCCCCCTAAACAAGATTTTGGAATTTCTATCCATTCTGTTTCACCAAGGAGCATCTACTGCCACTTTAAAAGTTCAGTTGGCCGCTATTTCCAACTTCCATATAGGAGAAAACGGAGTCCCTATTATGGCTCATAGGCTTTGTAAGGCCTTCATGAAAGGTTCTTTTCATCTCAGACCAACAGTTAGATCACCTACAGCTCCTTGGAATCTAAATTTACCTTTGTCCCAGTTAATTTTACCACCGTTTGAACCAGCTTCTTCCTGTTCCTTAAAGTTCTTGTCCTGGAAAACTCTTTTCGTGGTAGCTATCACCTCAGCCAGATGAGTGTCAGAACTTCAGGCACTTTCCATCAAACAGCCGTATTTAATATTTCACCTTGACAGGGTATCATTACGCACCAACCCTTCCTTTCTCCCTAAGGTTTGTTCGGTCAACAACATTAATCAATCCATTGAGCTTCCTACGTTTTTCAAGAACCACTCCAACAAGCTGGAATACATGTTACACAAATTGGATGTTCATAGACAACTCAGATTCTACCTGGATAGAACTAAGGACCATAGAAAAGTGGACCAACTCTTTGTAGCCTTTGCGGACAACAAAAAGGGCATGGCAGTGACGAAGCGCACACTTTCTAAATGGTTAACTGATTGTATAACCTTCGTGTATTCTGCTTCAAATCAAATTTTGCCCACCAAACCAAAGGGACATTCTACTAGGTCAGTTTCTACATCTCTGGTTCATGCGGCTCGTCTGCCTTTGGACGCTATTTGTGCAGCTGCCAATTGGTCTAAACCGCATACATTCATCACTCATTATAAAGTTGATAAGACTTCCAGGGATAGAGCATCTTTTGGTTCCACTGTGCTCAGGAATGTTCTTCCGTGAGTCACTCAGGGTAACGGAGCTAGGGACGCTACCCATGTGTAAGAACAAATGGCGAGATTGAACACTCTCACATAAAGAAGTTATGTCCTTACCATAACGTTCCTTGTGGAGTGTTCATCTCGCCTTTGTTCTTACATCCCCACCCTCCCACCCTCAGGTCTGGAAGAACGTACGGATTTAGAAGTCTGGTCTGTTTGTCTCCCACTAGTGGTCTCTCTCTTGTTTCTACTGGCTTGAGCTGGTTTACGCTCCTTAGGTATACATATATTCCTTTATGGTTGATTACCTTGTTATTGCTGGATCTGGTATTGGTTTGCAAACTAGATCTGAGGTAGAGGCAGAGGGAATTGTGGGAGGTAGGTTGGTCTCAAGCTTCTCCTAGATGCAAAGCTTTGCTAAGCGGCCGACTCGGAGCCGAGGATCGGCTCCGACATCCATGTGTAAGAACAAAGGCGAGATGAACACTCCACATGGAACGTTATGGTAAGGACATAACTTCTTTTTCAGAGAAATAGGGCCTTCCTTTACTTTGTCTCCATTACAATGCATCTGTTATGCATCTATCAATTTCATTTATTGAATGCCCTCTATTTAAGAAGTCTTTCTTCAGAGACTCAAGTGCTAAACTAAGCTGTTTATCTTTGTTATGGAGTCTCATGACCCTAAGTACTTGTCCCTTAATCACGTTCTTAGGAATATGTCTGGGATGCATACTACTCTTGTGAAGTACACAATTCCTCCAAGTGGATTTTCTATAAATACTAGTCTACATGTGGTTGAAGTCTGATTTCTTACCATAACATCTAAAAATTCAATTTGTTCCCAGGAATACTTTAATGAAAATCTAAGAAAAGCTGTAGATTGATGCAAGAACTCTACATATTCAACAAGGGTCTCAGGTGATGCACTCCATAAAAGGAAAATGTCATCCACAAACCTAATGTACCATAAGATGTAGTGAGAAAAAACTGTATCTTGTAATGATACATCTCTCTCTCTCCCATTGTACTAAAGCCAGGTTGGTGTAGCTGTTCGCACATGCTGTGCCCATTACTACTCCAGCCTTCTGTATATAAAACTGTTCCTCAAACAGAAAAACATTATTTTCAAGTACAAGTTCTAGTAAGGCACATATTAAGTCTCTCATCAGTGGAAAAACAGTTAATATTCATAAACTTTGTAATACGTTCTGTGCCCCATTCAGTAGGAATAATGGTAAATAGGGATTCTATATCCACAGTTACCAAGCAATAATTACTGTTGAGGTTGGAGGTAGCCACATACAATTTCTGCAAGAAACTTCTGGTATCTTTAAGAATAGTCTCACAACCTTCTGATAGGGAATGTAATTTTTTTTCAATAAAAAATTGAAAGCGACTCCATAGCCCAACCTTTTCCAGACACTATTGGACGCATTGTTGGATTAATTGCATCTTTATGCACCTTAGGTAGACCATAAATTATAGGTACTAGGGGTTGTTTGACTTCAAAGAATTCAAAAAGCTTCTCATCGATCATGCCAGTCATAAGCATATTGAATAGAAAAAAGATACCTTTTCAGTAATCGCATTGACAACAAATTTAGAGATGCATACATAGGTATCAGCATTATGTAATAATTTGTCCAGCTGTGCTTTATAGCATTCTCTATCTAGTACTACTATTCCCTCTCCCTTGTCAGCTGGTTTAATTTCTAAAGACATTGTTTTTTTTTTAATTCTGTCAGTGCAACATGTTCTTCATAGGTTAAATTAAAGCATACAGGTTTGTCTTTACATTCAAACTCTCTTTTGATTTGTCTTTAACAAATCTCTATGAAAATGTCTGTTCCCACATTTGGAGGTGGGATAAAGGTGCTAGGCTAAGTAAGTGTCAGTATTACTGTTATTCCTAAAAAACATACTTAGTGTAAGTGTCCTTCCAAAAAGTCTTAGGTCTGTTAATACATCTGTTAGTTCTGCTTTCCGTGTAGGGATAAATGATAGGCCTTTATTCAAAAGTGCTATTTGTGCAGGAGTTAAAGGTATTGAGGAGATAGTAATAACTAGGTCCTTTACTTCTGTTTTCGTTGGGCTATCAAAGTCTGGTTGGTTTCTGTATTCGAGATCCGTTGTATTTTGCCCTTTCTCCCTTGGCTTTGGGATCTGTCTGATCAGAAAAGGGTTCCACAGGATAAAAGAGATAGTAGCAGCCATAAAATCCATATTAGGAGCTGTAGGCACAGAAAAACTCCTGGTTTCGTCGTTGCTCGACTTGCTTTTATTATATGTATGTCCTATTAGCCCATTTTCTCAGCACTGCCATCATGCAGAGACTGTTCAGAGCTCGTTGCAGGCACACACACATGCTCAGTTGGTATCATAACAGCAGCTCCTCCCAAAGAGGAAGACAGCACTGAATCTTACAGGGTTGTCAGTTTGTTCAGTTAAAGGCTTCATGGCTACTTGCAAATGGTCAACATTAGTTGTAGCAGTGGTACTCATTCTGCTCCATGTAAAAACTGCCCCATTCCCAAAATCATTGAGATAGTGTAGCAGTTTCTTAGTTTTTATCATCTGCAATCTCTTCATAACTTAGAATATTATCATGCAGGGAATCCAACTTAATGCTGATATTATCTGCTGAAAAGGTGTCATAAATCTCATTCTGTAGTATATTTATTTGCTTATGCAACTCATTTTCTTCAGGAAGAAAAAAAGTCTATTAGCATTTGCAAATAGAGCTGGCTTGTAAGTTAAGTCTGTCATTTTAGAAGCAAGTCTGGATATCAAGTCCCATAGGTGGGCATATTAAGGATTCTAAGCCCCCTAGGTATAACTTTGTGTTTAAGAGATGCTTCTGAATGAAATGGCTGCCACTGCAGCCTCTTAAACCTGTACAGCTTATTTTCTAATTCCTTAAATTTGCCAGTAAAATGCAAATATACCTCATCATTGTCTATGTCTGCCGACTGCTGCACAGTTACGTTATTCAAAAGTGGATTAACAGGCATGTCTATAATTCTTTGAAGCCGTTCAGCAAATGTTTTACTTAGTCTGGAGTCTTTTAGTAGGGTCATAAGCCAGCTCAACATTGTTGCCTTCAGCCATGCTCTTATCCAGGAAAGAAAAAGGAAAATATATGAAAAAGCACAGCACCAGGAATAAGAATGGACCAGTGCAATAAAAAAATCCAAGTAAAAAAAACAACAAAAGTACCAAAGTCCAACACAGCTCCTGAATAATTTCCACTACCTATTCCTTAAATTCCTCCCTTTTCAACACATAGGTGGGAAAGTGTCAGAGTTTTATTTTTATTTCATTATCCTGTGTTTTTGTTGTACTTATTATTGGCACATGATCTGAAATAGTTATTGGGTGCATAGCAAGACCTTAAATTAAATGCACATATTCCTGTGTAAGATGAATTCTGACTAACCTAGCCCAGTTTTATACATCTTTGGGAATAATATGTAAATTCACTCCAAACTCCTATTACTGAATTCACATCTTCAGTGCCAAATATTTTCGTAAATTTCTTCAGAGATCTATCCTCCATTGTTATACTTTCCCTTTTGTTCTGGGTCCCCCAGACACCTCTTCACTGCTGCAAATCCAGTCCCTACCAATAAGTAATATTCCTTGCAGAAAGCTGATTTTTTTCCCAGAATTTTCTTAAGCTCCATTTTTGCAGTTTTAGGTGGAATAAATATACATGCCATTGTAATCCTTCTCACTTGCCAGTAGCCCCTTAGCACTACAAATCTGCCATTATCTTTTTTATCCTCTTCTATCACTATTGGGACTTCTCTTGCAGTTAATTTAAGTATAACAAATAACCAAACTGAAAACCTTTCTTTATCAAATTCACATGTTCAGTTCTTTCTAAGTATGTCTCATGTAACATAGGTATTTGCAGCATGCATTTTTAATGTAGGTCACTCTCCTTTTTTTTTGTATTTATCTTTGAGGTCATTGACATTTAAAGACGTTATAGAACACATCATTGTATAAAAAAGTTATTATTCCCACCTTTTATGTATAATACCTTTTTTTTGTTAAATGTCTAGTTCCAGCTTTTGTTACATGCACACTGTGTTTGGAAGGTTGAGCTTTTATGTAGTTGTTTGTAGCCATCTCTCTCAGCCTACATCGCATCTTACAAACCTTTTTATTTTATTGAAAGCCCTCAAACAGAAAAACCCTCAATATACCCTTAAAACCTATTAATTTAAAACTAACACACAAAACTATGTACATCTTCAAATATTGACGTTTTACCCTCCTAATAAAAACAAATGTCCCAAACTGACGGCCACAGTCAGACTTGAATTAACCTAAAAGAAAGGTTATCCATGCTAAGATGCATGGTACAGTCTGTACTTCTAAGTGCTAACTGGTTTTGTCTTATTTTTATAGCTCTTTCAGCTATGAAAACCCTTGAATGCTGCCAGGGAACATGCTCAACTAGCAGGTTTCTATTCTTTTTTCTCCCAGCCAATCACTGTCTACCAGAATGTAACCACCATCTCTTTATCAGATTGTCTCCATGGAGACATAAGGCCGGGTACAGAATTGCTACTAAGCATACATACATTTGCTAGAAAAAAAAAAGCTCCTATTTAATATTCTTTATTTATCTGCGTTCTCTAAAACCATTTTACTAAATCAGTCTAAGGTCCTTAATCTTGTCATTCCCCTATGCATGAGAAAAAGCACACTACGTTTTCTTTCATCATGCTGTTTTATCATCAGACATATTGAGTACAATGCCCCATTTGGTATGTACCTAACCAGGCATATCCAACAGCAGGAACGTCCACAGAGGTTCTTGACTAAAAAAATACAGGGCATAAGCAACATGTCCTATGTACTCTGCCTCAAGGCCCTATCCCTGTATTCTGTCTGCTACAGACTGTTGAGGGGAGATCTATGCCTTCCATGCATGGCATTGTCAGACCCCAGTCTGATGGACCTCCTGCATATTGGCAAAATAAACAGCATCAGATTACCTGTTCCAAATATGTAAACATTGGCTGTGATATAAACAGGGCCTGCTGGAGAGACGGGTATGTATCCCAACAAATACCCCTTCTCTGGAACACGTTCCCCATCCTTGTGAAACAGTTTCTCCCTAACCCAATTCAAGTGCAAGTTGGACAGTTGGTTGGGGAATAGGAAATTAAGCTCTGGTTTGACATCTGTGTCTCTGATGGACACAGGCAGCATGTAATGGTTCATCTCCCAGGCCCCTGCTTTTAAATATTTCACCTCCCAAGCCCCAGCTTACACTTATCAAAGGAACCAGAACTTTTCAAAGATTTGTGATGCATGGCATTACAGCAATAAAACAACCACGGATGAAAGAATAGTGACAAATCAGTTTAAGCTCTTCTGAAAAGAGTTGCAAGAATTGCATCTTAGTATAATCAGCAATTGATGCAATCTGTTTATTATTTATGTCTTTAAAAATATTAAAATGCCTAAACCCTAGGCATTGTAGATACAAAAAAAAGGAAAAGCCACCTAATGAAAAGCATAGCAAAGAAAAAATGCTGTCATATTTCAGTGAAAATGTAAAAAACTGGATGAAATTGTGCCATGTAATGGTTGTAACCTGTTGAGTACAGAGAAATCTCAGCCTAGCAAAACAATCTTTTGGAAAACTACTGATGAAAACGCACCATCTTAAAAAAATAAAATAACAGTAAAAACCATATGAAATTTCTACAACTTTAAAAATTGCAACAAAAAGAAACTGGTTTACCCCTACGTCAAGCTAAATTTCTAAGCAGTCAGTTCTGGGAGTATAGAGGACTAAGGGCCTATGATCCAGGCAGCCCTAGTTCAGTTATTGACTTGGACACCTGTTGGAGCTGGCAAGGGGAAAGAGTGATATAACTTTGCTGTCTTACTAATCTATGGGAAGCAGGCATGGAAAGCATGTCTGAGAAGCTCAGTTCCACAGTGGAGTGCCGTGGTGTAGACTGGAAGCCATTAGGGGGTGCTGGTTTCAAGGAACCGGGCAGTCTTTGTTAGGGTTATGTCACTCGTGTAAGCAAGCAACATTGCAGGGCTATTGGTCTTTGCATGCTGAACCCTGGGGCGGCTTACTGGATGTTGTACAATAGGGTTAAGGGTTACAAAATGGGAAAACCTCGCACTTACAGATGATTGCACAAGTCATCGCTGCTGCTCCACTATTACACTGAGTGGAATGAATGGGGTTTATAGGGCTGTTGCCTCTCAGAATGAATGGACCTTTAGACCGAAGAGGAGGGGAGGCTTGACTACCATGAGGGGTGGAATAAAAAAAAAAACAGCTTAGCAGTCTACAAAGCAGTGTCTAATAATCTTACTATCCACAGATTAGTGGACTGTGGGCCAGTACAATGCAATCAGAACATCGTTTTTACTTCACTGTTGATGAGTTGTTCAGGTTTTCCTTGCATTTTAAAACAGCTGAAACAATAACAGTGAAAGCAAGTGTGCTTGTACTGGGTTTTTCCCTTTACATGCTCCTTATTTTTATATACTAACTTCATAGTATACAACAGTAATGCATGGAAAGGTAACTTCCAAAAATAATTTTTTTTTTATGAAACATTTGACTATTGGTACATTCAGTCAGGTGTAACAAGGGGTTGTCTAGTTTGGTGAAATGCATTTTTCCCTTCTAACCCAGTAAGGTAAAAAGATTTTGTTTAAATTGTTTTGGTAATTTCTCTTGAGTGTTCAATTTTTGAATCTTAAGTGTGAAGTTCTTGCATATGAACCTCTATAATACAGGCTTTTATGGAGGCTAGTACCCCAGAACATTGTTGTTATAAAGTTATTATTTGCTCTTTTTTAGCTTAAGTTATAAATATTTTTCTTTTTGGATATTGGAACATTTTATCCACTGCTGTAAAGTTGCTCCCTGACACTGGTCTCCCTAAGGCTGGAGAGCTGCGATAGTCTTGACACCTAAGCAATGGCACTCATTGTTTTGCAGTGTTACAATGTCTGAGATAATAGCTGATGTAGTAAAGAAGCCAGTGTACTTGATTAGGAAGAATAATGTACCATGAGTGTACTTGATGGAGCATAAATGTCAATAATGTTAGGTTACTTTATCATTTCAAAATACTGATTGACGCTATTTGATCTGTAGGGCATATTGCTGTTAAACTCATTGTGGAGAATGCAGCAGTAACTTCAGGGCAGTGGATGGTGTTTGAGATGGGGGACTAGTCACAAAATAAAGACAAAAATGCTATGGGTTAGGATGGAGTTATAAACCGTAAAGTAGTTGTCACAAGTGCTTGTTATATGCATGTAGTGAAATTTGTTTAAAAACTGAAGAATGTCACTGTCTTTCTTGCCACTGTTGCTCTTAGCAGAATTTAATACTTTTCATACTTTGTTAGAGGAACTTTTCATTTTGAAAAAGTGTATTCCATTTAGGATATCTCCTTAATTTCCTACCCGAGTGATTACTCCAGTGTTTTTTGTTACTGCTGCAGGTTTCTGGATGTTAACTTGGCCTGCAAGGTTGTAAAGTGTTTGACTTTCCCCACGGCAAATAAAATACGATCTGACATTGTTGTCTTCATTTGATCTTCAACCTGTGGGATGAAGTACCAGCATCAGTGCCGAGCAGGCCATATCCAAGCTACTGTGACAAAACTGAGCTCCTCCCCTACCCATAATGCCCCTCTCCTTCACTACCTCAGATCTCTTTTGCCACCATTCCAGCTGCAAACGAGTCATCTGAGCCCCATCTTTGAGAGTTTTTGATTAGTTGTTGAGAATCTTTGTACTCGGGTACTGTTAAAATTTTTTTCTTTTAGTTTCTGAACTTTTCCCTACCCTTTGCATTCTTCGTAGAGAGCAAAATTTATATCTTTGTCTCTTCTAGTCAGGTTCCCTTTTCCTGTCTTTCTGTCATGGCTGATAAATCGGACAGGTCAGAGAAGGGTGCGGGATTGAAAAAATGTACTGGGTGTGGGCATAAACTCCCACCCTCTGGTGGTCACATGCTGTGTGTAGTGTGTTTAGGTGTCCCTCACCTAGACACTGGGTGCTCCGTTTGTGTGGAGTTTCTTCCCGTACCCTCGTGGACAGATGCAACAAGGTGATTTTAAAGGTTTTGTTACCCAGTACTTCTGGTGTGGGCACAGGGACTCAACCGCCTGTTAAGTCGCCCGAGAGTAAATGCAGGGACATGGACAGGAAAGCAGAGAGAGAGAGAAAGATAGAGAAATCTAAAGATAACGACAGGCCCCTGGAGAAGTGGAGACTTGCGGAATCTTCCCCTGCTGCTGGTGAACCTTCTCCTAAAATTAGGCCCACGTTATCTCCCCCTCAGCTTAGGTTCTATCCCCCTCAGCTTAGGTTCTCTCCCGAGCCTCTGGAGTCTTCCTCGCCCAGCCACCTCTCCAGGCCTGCATCTGTGGCTTCCTCTGCCAGGTCGTCCCATAGTTTATCAGAGAGAGAAGTGGACCACTTGATGAGACCGCTCCTGCGGGCTCAGATCCACCTTAGGAGTCCTTCCCACCAGGAGCGAGGGGTTCTCCTTTCCTGAACCCTGGGGCTTCAGGTCCTTCAGATGTCAGAATTCTCGGCGTCGAGGGGTCAATGTTGAAGTTGTTGGTTTCTTTGCCAACCATGGCCTTCAGTTCCTCAGCCCCTTTCTCTTTGGTTCTGGAGGGCTGTCAGAGTCGTAGCTCACTCGGCGCTGGTTCTGAGGGTTTGCTGTCAGCGTAGAGGGCTTTGGTGCCTTCCCTTCCCCTCAGAGCTTCAGCGCTGAGCAGTTTGGCACTAATCCCCCCCCCCAGTCGATGCAGATGGGGTCGTGGGTTGTGGCTCTGCCAGCATCAAGCTTCTTGGTGCAGGTACGTGTGGTGCCAATTTCCTGTTCTCCTTCAGCATTTGATGTGGTGGAGAGGGTTCTCTTGATGTTGAGATTCTCGATGCTTTCCCCTCTGGATCCATTTCTGCTCCAGCTGGACTCGAGATGCGACATCTCCAGTCCTCCACATCCAATGGCAGCCTGCCCCTACCCTTCAGATTTCTCTCCCTGTGGAGCCCCAGGCTTCTGGTTCTTCACCGAAATCTCCCCAGGAGGAGGTCCACCGGAAGCACATGTGCAAGAGGAGGCACATTGACTCCACTCCTGAGTCTGTCACTGAAGTCACTGAATGGAAGGAAGGTGAGGGCTCCCCCCGATCTACATCTGATGTCTCCTTTGGAGACATCATGGAAATTCTGCATTAGAAGGGTGGATGTACTGCCCCAGAAAGCCCAGTCTGGATGAGTCAGTGTTCCTGGAGGCCAGTCTATTTCTTGCCCCCCCCCCCGAGTACCCTTTGATAGACCTCATTGCCCACAGGGTTGGAAGGAACCGGATGCGATGGAACCAGTACCCAAGATCCTTAGCCCCCCGCAAGACAGGATTTTTTGGCAGAAGACTGTCCCTGTTGATGCCTTGGTGGTTGCAGCCACCACGAAAAAGGAGTTTGCCCAGGAGAGCGCCTCTGTCCATCCAGACACATTGAGTCCGTAGTGATAGACAGACTGGGGAAGCGTGTGTATATGTAGGTGACCTTCTCTCTGAGGGCTCTGAATTGCATGGCGCATGCTAGTAGGCTGCAGAGATTGCTCATCGAGGAGCTCTCTGCATCTACCCCGGAGTCCATGTCGACAGAAGTGAAGATGATCTCCTCTAGACTGTCGCTCTTAAAGCCATTTCTAACCCCTCTATGAGGCTTCTCTTCTATGCCATGGAAGGTGCTTCCAGAGCAGCTGGTTCAGGCATCGCTACTAGGCATCATGCCTGAATATGCGGCTTTGTGATTTCTCTGAACCCTTCAAAGCGTCCTTCATAAACACCCCCTTCGATGAATCTTCCCTGTTCGGTCCATCCATGAAGGATACTTTAGCCCAGTGCAAGAAGGATGGTAAGACCCTGTCTGCTGTCGGAATCTGCTTTTCTACTCCCCAGCGTTCCTACTCCAGGTATCAGAGAGGTAGTAAGAGACTGGCTCCTTTAAGTCCATGAGCTTTCCATCAAGATGCACTGGCAGACTCTTCCCTTAGAGGCAGATGGGGGAATAATTCATTTAGTAGCCGCCCTAGAGGCAGAAAGGCTTTGAGGGAACAAGGGTCTTGGGACTCTTGCCCAGACAGGCCCTTCCAGTGACCCTGAAGTGTTGCCCGGCTGCCCCACCCAGGATGCAGTCAGGGCTCACTTTTCTCTGTATCCATCAGCCTAGGAAGCCAACGCGTCGGACCAGTGGGTGCTGAGAGTAATATCCAGGGGCTATCTGATGCCCTTTCTTCACCCTCCAAAGGCCCGAAAGATTCTCCTGGATGTTCCACCTGCTCACAGGGAGGCAGCCAAACTCAAAATTGCTAAGATGCTCAACAAGCAAGTCCATCCCCACAGAACTATCCAGATCAGGCATCTACTCAAGGTTTTTTTTGTTGCCCAAAAAGACGGGGGGACACAGACCCATCTTGGATCTCACCTGCTTAAACAAGTTTGTTGCCAAGACCAAGTTCTGTATGGTTACAATTCAGTCTATCCTTCCCTATCTTTGGAAGGCCTACTGGATGTGTATTCAGTGGACCTCCAGGATGCATACCAACAGATAAAAATGGACAAGGGTGACAGGAGGTTCCCACGCTTCCTGTCAGGAGCCAGGCATGGTCAGTTCAGGGTACTTCCATTTGACCTCACCACAGCCCCCAGGGGGTTCTCCAAAGGTGGTGGCAGTATTAGCAGTGTATCTCAGGCTGCAGGGGATACAAGTTTTCCCTTCCCGGATGACTGGCTTCTAGCTACACCCACCAAGCATCAGTTTCTTCAGGCCAGAGACCAGTTCTTTCAGTTAGCCTCGACCTTGGGCATTATGATAAATTTTCTCAAATTGAAATTGGAGCCTCTCCATTCCCTGGAATGCATTGGAGTGGTGTTGAGTACTTCTCTGTGCAAGGTCTTTCTCAACAATGACAGGATTTAGTCTCTTCAGGGCCAGGTGCGTGTCGTTCTAGAAATGCCTCTGCCATTAGGAGCTCAAATCATTTAAGCTCTGGGATCTATGGCAGCAGCCATTGTTATTTTACCCTTGGCAAGACTACAAATGTGGTTCTCCAATGGACCCTATCAGTTCAGTGGTTGCTTCTGGACCAGCCCCTGTCTCATCCTATTCTGCTGTCCAGAACCTGCAAATTCTCCCTGCTGTGGTGGTTAAACACTCAGAATTTAACAGAAGGTTGATCTTTCATGGCTCCCGCTCCTATGGCTACAGTCACAATGGACGCCTCCTGGCTCGGGTGAGGGGGTCATTGGCTGGGACAAGCTGTTCAAGGGACATGGTCAACATTAGAGACCAATTTACACATCTGCGTTCTGAACTTGAGGGCAGTGCTTCTGGCGTTGCAGGCACTGCATTCCTTTCTCCCCCGCGGAACGATTGCGATACAGACAGACAACATGACTATGGTCTGGTAAATCAACAAACTGGGAGGAACCAGTTCTTATCCTGTCTGTCGAGATGCCATGAGTTTGTGGGAATGAGTGATTTCCTCAGTCTGGCTTCTTATTGCAACACACATTCCAGTGTGTGTTCCAACATCCTAGCAGACAAACTCAGCCAAGACCATTTTGTCTCCTCACTAGTAGTCTTTGAAATAATCAGTGGTGGGCATGATCTTCCAGAAATGGGGTCAGCCAAGCTGCGATCTTTTCGCCTCACCTTCCATCGCCAAGTGCGGTGATTTTTTCACCCTGACTTCCCCCAGAGGAGGGATTCTCAGAGATATTCTATTTCATGCTTGGCCGCCTGGTCTGCTGTATGCTTACCCTCCTCTTCCCCTTGTATCAGAATTCCTTCAGAAGGCTCAAAGGTCGAGGTGCCACATGTCCCCCATTGCCCCCGTTTGGCCTTGTCAGGTTTGATTTCCCCTCCTTTGGTCTCAGTGTCAGTCCTCCTCTGATTCTGGATCAATGTTCGGATCTTATTTCCAATCAGGAGGGCGATTATCACTCCGATCTGGAGAGCCTGAAGCTCACATCTTGGCTTCTGCAGTTCCAGTGATGGCAAGAGTTCCTGGACTTTCTTCTCCTGTAAAGCAGATCTTACTTTCCACTCGCAAGTCTGCTAGTAAATGGAAGAGGTTTTCCATTTGGGCATCCCACAATTCGGTGGATCCTTTTAATGCCTCTATTCCTTCAGTTTTAGACTTTCTGGCTTGTATCTTGAACCAAGGTGCCAGTTTCTCTACAGTTAAAGTCCAGCTAGCTGCCATATCCCATTATCACATCAGTCTAAAGCATTCTTCTTTGACCGCTTCTAGATTGTGCAAGGCCTTTTTGAAAGGAGCATTTCTTTTATGGCCTCCAGTTAAGGACCCGGCTCCTCCTTGGGATCTAACCTTTGTACTTCAAGCGCTGGTATTGTCTCCCTTTGAGCCCTCTGCAAGAGTGGATTTACAGTTTGTCATAGAAAACTGTTTTATTGGTAGCTCTTACTTTCATCTAACCGGGTATCTGAATTGCAAGCCCTTTGCATTGAACCCCTGTATCATATTTTTCACAAAGACCGTGTTTCTCTTGGGCTGAATCCTTCCTTCATGCCCATGGTCGCTTCAGAGAAGAATATTAATCAGGTCATTCATCTTCCTGTGTTTCCAGAATTTCAAAACAGAGGAATATCAATTACACATGATTTGATGTACATTGGCAGCTCTGTTTCTATCTAGATAGAACCAAATCTTTCAGGAAGTCCAGTCAGCTGTTTGTATCATATTCTAAGTCCAGATTGGAATTGCCTGTTTCCAAGGTAACCATTGCCAACTGGATTGTGAAATGTATTACTTTTATTTATCAGTAGCATGGTGTTCCTCTTTCTTCTGCAGTGAAGGCACATTCTACTGGGGCTGTATCTACTTCATCAGCCTTTTCCTCCAAGGGTACCAGTTGATGAAATTTGTGCTGCAACTATGTGGGCTAGGTCTCACACTTTCATATCCCATTACAAATTGGATATTTCATCTAAGAGCAGAGCTTCCTTTGGTTTTGCTGTGCTCTGAAATATCCTTCGTTAGGGCCACCCAGGGCTCAAGTAGCTGGGGACTCTGTCCCACAGGTTGAAGATCAAATGAAGACAACAATGTCAGATAAAGAAGTTATGTACTCACCATAATATTCCATCCACATTGTTGTTCATTTGTCTTCAGCCTTCCCTCCCTTCTTCCCCCTTTCCATCAGTATTTGGCCTGGCAGAGGAGGCCTTCTGTTCTCTCTCTATGCCTCCTCTTCTAGGGGTTGTTGTGCGTCAGTGTTTTTCTGTGGGTTTGGGTCAGGAACCGAATTGTTGGCAAACTCTATCTGTGGCAGTGAAGGAGAAAGAGCCATTATGAGTAGAGAAGGAGCTCAATTTCAGCACCTTAGCTTGGATATAGTCGATTTGGCACCGATGTTGGTGCCTAATCCCATAGGTTGAACAATGCAGATGGAACATTATGGTGAGTACATAATTTTTGTTTTATGTTCATAGTTTCATAGCTGTGTACTAGGCTAATGGCCGTGGAACCTTCACAAGCCTAGCCCATAGGATTACCCTGGCATTGTGCCACCCTACCTTAGTTCCCAGTGCCTCTTGAGTAGTCACTGGAGTGATCCCGGGATGAATTTTTCTATTTCACATCTAGTCATCAAGATTTCTCTTGGAGGGCCAGTGAGGTGCTCCGTTTGACATGTATGGGAAGTCTATTCCATAGCATGGGCAGTCTCTGGGTTATAAACATGTCCCTCCAGCTTGTTCTATTGATTGTGGTAATGAGGTTGAGGTCTTTGGAGCGTGTAGTGCGGAAGGATTGGGATTTCTTTAGATGTAGCATTTCTAACAGAGCTGGGTTAGACATGGCTTTGTAAGACAAGCAGAGATCGCCTCTAAGTAGGCGATATGAGACAGAGAATAGTTGGAGTTTTTTTTTAGTCTGTCCATATAGGACAAGTGTTTAAGACCCAGGATCCTCTTTGTGAGGTACTTTTGCAGCCTCTCCAGTTGTTACTGGTGTCTAGTGAGGTACATGCCAAATGGGGTATTGTACTCTGTGACTGGCCCAATGAGGGAAGAGTAGAGGGAGACCATGACCTCTTTCTTCCTGGATGCAAAACCCTTAGTAATGAGATGTGCCACTGGCAACGTGGTGGTCAAAAGAGAGGTTGCGGTCAACCTGTGTTCCCAGATCTCTTATAATGCCTTCTGTGTTCGGTGGACTACCATCGATGTGCTAATTCGTGGGAACCGGGTTTTTCCCAAAGGGAATGACACATTTTTTGGCATTGAGCTTAAGGCCATGGTTCTGACACTAGTCATTGGTCTCAGTAAGGCCTTTCTGTAGGATGTCAACATCACTTTGCGATTTAATTATGGCACCCAACTTACAATAGTCTGTGAACTTTGTCAACCAGAGTCCCTTCATGTTGGCCTGGACTTCAAAGAAGTAGATACCAAACAGGAGAGGACCCAGGACTTAACCCTGTGAGACTCCACTCGTGACTGATCGGCAGTCTGACTTGGAGTCAGCAACTTTCACACTGTGGGTTCTGTGAGCCAGTTTGCAACCCACCTAGTGATATAGGGGTTGATGCCTAGCTTAGTGTGTTTTTCTATGATTCCTGAGTTGGGAATGGTATCAAAGGCCTTGGCCAGATCAAGGTAGGCTGTTATGAACCACCTTGCCTTCATCCACAGCTCTGGTGACTGACTCAAAGAAGTCAACCAGGTTGAGCAGGTATGATCTAACCTTCACAAAACCAAACTTTGTGGGATCCAGAGTTTGGAGATTCCCTATATCCTTGTTTATTCGGTCCATAATGATGCATTCCATAGCTTTGCATATCAGACTCATCAGGCTAATGGGGCGATAATTCCCAGGGTCTGTAGTCACTCTTCCTTTGTGGAGAGGGATGACTGTAGCAGTGTGCCATTCACCATTTTATGTCTGAAATTTATGGGAATTTGAGAAAGAAGGTAGGTGTTAGAAAGCAAATATGCAGCTTGGTTGTACTGGCCTTGTACAGGTGACATGCATAACTGATGTGGCAACTTTTCACAGCATTAAAATCTTGTATTGTATGCATTGAGTACAGAATCAAAATCTGTTGCACATAAATAGTTAATGATTGGAAGCCATTTCTCTGCCACAAGATGGGTAAATTGGCTTTCACAGCTTGCTTTACCTTTGTCAGCTGCCAGTTTAATATAAAGTGTGCTGAATTTGTAAGAATGCCAAGAATTTTTGCTTTCTCATCAGGCTGCATTACTTATCGCTGAAACCAAACATTGCATTTCTCTCTGCTTGTGACTGTCCAGGCCAAGAGGCAAGAAAAGGTAGGAACCTTGGTCATGGGTATGCAGGAAGTCCTGAATTAGATAGTGTCTGTAAAGTCTTGGAATTATCATTTACTCCTGCATATGTAGTGAAGTCATCCTTTCCAATACAGTGGCTTTTTATTCACATATCTTGGCTTGTATGCACATGGGGACTGTAGAGAGCGCTAGACTTATCCTTTTTGCTCTCTGATCTAGGGTGAGGCAGGGGATGCAGTTAATATTTTTAATTTCTACCTTGTCAGCAGATTAATTACACTAAAGCATATCTTTCAACCTGGAAATATCAAAATTGTGGACAAAGGCCCATGAAAAATAGGTACAAATCGGTACGCTGATTAACATAATATTTGCATACATAATTATGTAACCCCGCCTACTCTGGTGGAATTGTGGGATACCAGCTTTTAAATGCAAACTGAAGAACAGACAAAATATGATCATGAAACACAAAATTAACAGAATAGTGTTATATTTATATTAATATTTGAACTTATATCATACTTTGAACTTGTGCAAACTGCAAAACTAAAATACAATTTTCTTTTATAAAAACAAAATGAACTGCTTCAGCAACATCCACCCCCTTTAAAAGTACAACACATTACAGTGTCAGCAGTCCATCTACATGCTGTGGGAGTAGAATCCACAGCCTTCTGCATCAAAAGCAAGTATTTTACTTTTGCTACTAACAACAAACACAAAGGCTTGGCATAAGCAGCAGTAAGCTTCTTTCCCCCTGAAGAACTATGCAGCACAAGAAATCTGGAAAATGCCAAAATTTATTTGGGGACAAAGGCCCAAAACCACGGACACATTTTAAACATTGCTTGTATAATCTTAGAAAAGTTGCTACTATAAAATGTTTTGTGTTTCAATGCATTTCCTGAAAGATAGGAAGACTGAAACTTAAATGGCTATCATTATTTAGTGAATTCATTTCTCACTGATTTGCCAGAAAACCACAAATTTTAAGAGGAATAGACCACAAGTATGAGCCAAACATTCCAGACATTCTGTAAAGTGGTGGTATGAGTAGAGAATTTAGGCTGTTGCTCCTTGTACCGAAGGTACAGGGTTTGAGTATGAGTAACTGTAACTACCAGTTACACCAGCTGGAGCATTTACACACACACTCTCACACTCTCACACTCTCACACTCTCACACTCTCACACTCTCACACTCTCACACTCTCACACTCTCACACTCTCACACTCTCACACTCTACAGCAAATAAAACCTTAAATGAAATTACAATGCAGCATTAACCATGGTACAAATGCACAGCAAAAACCCACTATATATATATATATATATATATATATATATATATATATATATATATATATATTAATACTGGGAATATGCAGTTATCCATGTCAGATCTCCACAACGGGCAACTTTAACACATGCTAAACCACAGAAAAAAATAATTTACGCCATTGAATAAAAAAATGCAACTTCTCTATCCAACTTCAGATACCTAGAGCAATACAGTTACTGTAACTAGCCCATTTGAGAAAGCCTCTCACTTTCGAAAGCCCCATTTCTTCTTAATAATGTTGTACTGGCAGTCCATTATCCTTCAAATACTTTACCTGAAAATTCATGCACCCAAGCCATGTAACCATTCAACTGCCTGCATTAGTACTCTGTTCACTCGAGAAAAAATTGATTTTTATTTAAGCACTAATTACTCTCTAAATGCTCTCCTTTAACTAATAAACTGTGCTACGCAATAATGAAGTACCAAAGAACTCTTCCAGTTACTGGCTTCGAATATACTTCCTACCTTACACGTTAAACAAGCTGAGTTTTTTTTTCAGTTTCCCAATGTTTTCAGTCTAGTCCTATAGTCAAACTCCAAATGCACAGCCCCAAACTTAAAATCACAAAATGGTTCAAAGTGATCATTGTCAGACCCTGAGCAATAATTCGCTTCCATTCGGCTACAGCCACTCTATAAACAGTATGATCCAAATGAAACCGGGAAGCTGGGAGTAATCACAGCAGGCTAGTGTATGGGGGGGTAAAATCACAGAAAAAAGAGATACTGATGTTAGCGTACCATTTTTCTGATTACTATGGGCTGCCCATGGGGAGTGACAACAGAAGGAGGGTAACAGAAAAGAAACGGCCAGGGAAAAGTTTGGAAAAAGTTGGGCAGATGAAATCTTTTCACCCAGCTGCTACCACAGCCACAGTCTAGACTTTTGTACTTCGTGTTCAGAAAATACACTATGTAAAGCCTGCTGCTCGATTAACTTTTACAAACATTTAAACTAATATTTAAGCACTGGTCCTTTTTAACATTTAAAAACTATTATATGATACAGGTGGTTTTCATGCAGCAAAACATTTACAGTAAAGAATGCATACATAGAGTGCCTTAAACTTATATCACTATCAAAGTAACCCAATTAGATGGGAGGCTGACATGTTCATAACCAAAGCAGCCTTTTTCCTGTTTTCCTCAGGGAACAAAAATAATGAGAAAAATCAAGCGGGGTCATATTTAAAGAACTGAGGGTTGGGAATGGTTGGTGTTACCAGGCTAGAGTGAAAGCATGATGCTACAGAAGCAAAAATGTTGAGAACTGAAGCAGAAGACTGCAGATTCAATGACATGGGTGCTGACACTGGTACTGTAAAAACTAGTGTTTTACAAGCTGCAGATATTTGACATTCTCCCTTTAAAGTAAGCAATACTTTTATGATGGTTTCGCATTACGGCAAGAAATCCGAACAAAGCCTAAAATAAAGAAGGGAACACACGACATGAGTAAAAATAGGAACAGATTTTAAGTATTGACCTTATAAACTTAGAAAGGTGCTGAAATAAGACCGGTGGTAGGTGTGATTTTGTGTAGGATATGAAATCCCAGACAGAAAATGCATGTTGTCATTACATGCTGACTTCAAACTGCAGAAGGGTACCACAAGGAATTCTCCATCTTTTAAAAGCCAAATATTCATCTAACTATCATTTGTTTTAGTACATATAAGTGAAAGTTCATGAAAAGTATATCAGCAAGTAATTAATTAACCAATAAAAAAGCACAGTAAAACAACTTAGAGTAGTACCCTGCCTGGCTTACAATTGTAACTGCAGAACATAATAATTCTTTCTGGTTCTGTCTTTCTTTCCCCTCTGGTTCACTCGTAAAATAACATCCTCTTTCATGAAAAAATAATTCCTTCCCTGGCTCAAGAAGTTATAACATCCAAGAAGTTATTTGCAATGCTCGCAAATAACCGTTTGAACTTCCACTCACTTGAAACAGCTGGAAATGCTTCGAGTTTCAATTCCAACAGGCTGGCTCACGGACTGACGTCATCATACATGTGATGGCATCAAAGTCCAAAAATTTAAAAACAGAGCTGGGAAAATCAGAAATTAAGGGGTGGCACCCCATTTTCTGGACCTCAAAACTGGTAAGAACCGAGAAATTTGGTACGGTTGAGAGGTATGCACTAAAGCATTTCTGAACAGTCATTAATTTACAAAATAGAAAACATTAGGAAGTCCATTGTTTGATTTTTCTTATTTTGTCTTGGTTCATCCTAGATAACATTCCTACTGTTACCTCCATAACATCCAGTCGTTTAACCAATTTTTCTTCTTGCACTCTATTAGTCTTATGTCTTGAGCAGATTTCATGTCATTTTTCTGTACTGTTACCATTTTGTGGTTAAATGGGTTTCACTTTTTTTTTTTTTTTTTTAACCCTTTGGTTTGTGTTGTATAGTGTATGTATATGTCTGGAGTGTCTGCCATTCTGATCTGTGCAGTTTTCAGAAGGATCTTGGAGAGTAACAGTATTCATTAAAAGAATGCTAAAGGGATTGATTTGGAGAATATCAGTATTTATTAAGCGTGCTAAAAGGATTAATATATATAGCTTAAGGATATGATGGAGTTGCAAGCATCAATTCTAGTGGCATTGGGCAGAAGGAGGTACACCATTGCAGGAAATAACCACATGATATCAGAAACAGGTTTTGTGATGAGATGGAGTTGAGGAAGAATGAGTCCTCTTTATCCACTGGTGATGTCACCATAAGCGTAGTTTGTGCTTGCGTCCATAGGTTTTAATGGGTGATCCGCTGCACATGTGCAGCAATGTGCTCATTAAACCCTATGACTGCATACCCATGCAGTCCCTGTGGTTGTCATCAGTAAAGGATATAATTAGTTTTCTGGACCGGTTCTTAATACAAAGTTTGTAGAGCATATCATTAAAGAATGGCACACAAAAGAATGGTAAGAGAAGTGGAGTCAACAGATACCACAACAGATGTCCCAACTGTTCTGAGACTGTAACTTGTCAAGTGCTGTGCTGTAACTTTAGTCATAGCTAAAAAAAAATAACAATGTAGCTGTTCATTTCATGTTACTAAAGGCAGAATTTGTAGTCATAATGAAGCAGAACCTTTCATGTTTTGGTTTCTATTAAGTGGTTGCACAGGTGTGACAATTTATTAATACTGATCTGAAACAAATGTTCTTAATTTAAATTTACTCCAAAGTGTGGTTTTGGATGATTGGTCTTTGATATTAATTTTGTTAAAGTTTGTTAAATATTATATAACCAACTCTCTCTTTTTTTTTTTTTTTTTGTACTTTAATTTGGTTTGTTTTCCTTTTGTTGACCGGAAATGAAGCAGTTGATCTAAGGATAGTTTTCAGGTATGGCCCAGGCCGTAAATATAATGTTAAGGTGCTTGACTTATAAACATAAGGTGCAAGGTTTGATTCTCACCTTTGTAAGGGAAATTGGCTAGGCTTAAAGTGACCCACAGAGGCAGTTATCCTAGTTGTTACCTATAAACCTAGAACAATTGATCACAGTGTAGTTGTATCAAATAGATCAATAGTATGTTCAATAATTAAGTCAAACACTTAAATGTTCCCTAATCTAACCTACATTCATTTAAACCATATATTTAGTACTATTTACAGTAGTTTCTAAGTAATGTATATATAGATAAGTACAGCTAAACAGTAAACAGTTGTATAGCAAAGAGGCAGAAATTTAAACTTGTAATACTGTCGAAAAATGTAAAGACAAACAGTTAATCTGGTTTGCTAAAGCAGTCGCACATCAGGAGTCGTCTTTTTTTTTTTTTTTTTTTTTTTTTTTTAATGCTTTCTATTGGCTGTCCAGTGTTAATGATCTAAGATTATATTGGAGATTATTCCATACTACCTGGTGCTGTTGTGGAGAAGCTTTTTCACAGCTAACCAGTGTGATAGTGGATCTTTGAAATGTTGTACTGGCAGGGTTCTGGAGAGAATCAGGGCTTGGCCTTCTCTTTATTTGATGATTTATTTTTTTTTTGTGGTAGATTGCAGGTTTGAACATTCAAAAGGTATATGGCTCTGGCTGTAAAGGATAGTTAGTTTGCCTTAATGTTGCATAGTGATGTTCGGTGGTGGAAATAGTGTATACAATTTAGTATTTTATTTTTAGTTTGTTGCAGTTTATTAAGTAGCATTTTGAACTGAAAACAAAGTTTTAATTGTCAAAGCATACTCAAGCATAGGTAATAATACTTTAATGGCTAAAGCTAACCTCAATTCTGTAGTGCAAACCAAAGTCTCAGAGATCCACCAGGTGAGCAGTCTCAAAAATCTTACCTGTTTTCCTGTGTTCTGGAGTCTATACATACAAATATTGTAAGCACTGGCATGAATTCCCTTCTACCTGCCAATGTGCTGAGACAGTTGTCCTGATGATGCATGTCTAAGCTGTTCTTAAAAATATCTAAACCAGTGCTTGCTTTAATGTAATTTGTTAATCTATTTCATGCATCAGCTGCTCTCTGAGAACCAATTAGCACACTTCTTATTTCTATAGAAACTTCAATATATGTTATCTGATGATTCTCTACAACTTTGATAATCCCAAACATTTCTAGAGGTAGTTTTCTGTAAATGCCCTATATAACTGAATAAGGTCTCCTTTTAACTCATTAAAGCAGAGTGACACCGCCAGGTGTTTCTGCTGTTATATCCTACCAATGCATCTCCTATTTCTTGTTTATGTAAATATTTCCAAAGCCATTAAATATTTAACAGTAAAGCTTACACAATGACAAGCACAACTGTATTGATACTTAATCTCTGTCTAGTGCAGGTAAAGAGATATTAATAATTTGTTCATATAATAATTTATAAGTTTTATGTTTTTTTAACTATCTTGACAACCAAGTGGCACAAAGAGAACTGTTTAGTGTTGTATGAAAGCTCTCAGCTGGATGAATAAAATGATACTAACAATATGTGTGTAACTTCAGTGCTTGCTGAAGTATTGTAAGTTGTGTACAAAATATTACAAATGTAATAGTTACTGGAGTTACTGTGGCTTTTTAAACTCCAGTTTAACTCATTCACTCCAGTGGAGCTCAGGAAGTTTGGGAGCCTAAGCCTTTTGACGGAATGAAATTATGTTCTCACATTTCAAACAAATGTTCATATCTCTGGAACCATAGGGGTTATGAAAGAAGTATAAATGACAAACTCTTCATCACAGACTATTTTTATGGTGGTAATATTGTTTAGGTTCTAGGTCTTAAACTGAATTTTATAGGTCACAGTAAACACAGTAACTATTACATTTGTAATATTTTGTAAACTTACAATATCTCAGCAACCACTGAAGTTACATACATAATGTTAGCAGCATTTTATTCATCTAGCTGAGAGCTTTCATATGAGGCTAAGAAGTTCTGTCTGTGTTACTTGGTTGAGATATTTAAAAAAGTGAGAAAATTATATCCATATAAATATAACAACAGTTATATCTCTTTATCTGCTCTAGACAGCTGAAATATTAATGCAGTTGAGTTTGCCATTGTGTAAGCTTTAAGATGAATTTTTTTAAAGCCTTGCATATTGCATGTTTTTGGAATTATTGATGCAAATATGAACAAGCAATATTTGACGCCTAGAGACGTCAATAGCAGTTAAATGCAGATGCACCTGGAGGCGTCAGTCAGATGTAATGAGTTAAGACCTAGAACCTAAAGAATACTATCATTATAAAAATAGTTTGTGCTGAAGAGTTTGCCGTTTACTCTTTAGTAACTCATGTGGTTCCAGGGATGGGGCATTTATTTAAAATGTGAGAACATAATTTGATTCTGTTACAGTGCAAACTTCCAAAGCTCCATTGTAGGGAATGAGTTAAAAGATCTATATGAGAACTCTACAAGTTCAGATATTTTAGACTTTCATAATAATTTTAAGTTTTCAAATCTATGGATCCTCTTGGTATATTTCTGCTATACTAGTTTACTCATGCTTGTTTTTTTTATAAGATTTCCATATTGTTATTCCATACTCAAGTTTGGGTCTAATGTAACTAACAATGACTTAATCATTTCTAATTTCCTAGACTTTACGAATCTTTTTATGTAGTTCTATAACCATAATTAACTATGTGGCTGATAAGAATAGAAAAACTCGAAGCTGGAGCTACTCGTATATCCAGGTTCTTAAATGAATCTACAGTTTCAATCACTGTGTTGTATTAAATATGCACCTTTCAATTTATGTCTTCCAAATCTCAAATGCTTAATTTTTGATGCATTTATCAGCATATTAATCTCCTGTGGCTAAATGGTCAATTTAGTCAAATTGCCAGGATGAAGGCAAAAATCCAGATTAGGATATATTACGCAAATTCATTTAAAGCTGTGGTGTCTGTCTATGTGGACAGTATCCCCCTTCTTGAGGAATACGGCAGTCAAAAGTAGTTTTCAGAAATGCTGTTTTTTTCCTTGAGTGGATTAATGTCCTTGTTTCGTATACTTAGTGCCAAGTATGAGAAACCAAGGATGCTAATCCATCCAAACAATACAGTACGTTCTTAGTTGTTGATTTGCTTGTCAGGTGCCATTGAAGATTTTTGAATGGAGTACTGCATTATGTTTAGGTAGAAAGCAAGGCACATTCGAGCAAAGGCAACTTTGAAATAATGAACTGTCTCAAAAGATGTAATGTATAACACTGAAATAGAGGGCACATTTACAGCAAACCCTGCAGTAGCGTGTGTTCAAGATTGATACTGCAAAAGACTTTGTTGCATATTACACAACAACACTACTAAACAACAGATGAGATAGAAGCATGCATTATGAGTAATTCTTGTGACATAGTAAAATGCTGTTTTGACTTCTCAAAAACATTCAGTTGGTGGTGATAGCTCTATAATTGCTGCAACATGACTGTTATAATTTCTGAAACTAATTATCCCCAGAATAAGGAAAAACACAGTACCCCTCAGCAGCCCTCTTCATTTCAGATGAAAGCTGTGGAAGCACTTAATTTAATCCTTACCCCAATTTACTTGGCTGACATATGCATTCGCAACACTGTGAGGACCTACACATTCTCCCTAACATATGAGTGGTCCCATCATGCACTTGTTGATACTGCAGATGTAGACAGTGACAAGAAACATTATATCCAATTCTACTTTCCTCTGATTCAACGCATGGGTTATCGGAGCCAATCGGATCCAGATTCAACACTACTACTGAAGAATTTTGGTTCCAGAGCTCTGACTCCTCCCCTTCCCATAATTCCCTCCACTACACCTTAGTACCACAGATCATTTGCCGCTTGAGGAAATCAGATGTGTGTGTTCTGCAAAGGCTTTTCGTAAAGAAATTTATATCATTTGTGTTGTATCCTTTTTTTTTCTCTTCTGCTACCAAGAGACTCCTCTCTCTAGTTTAGTTTTATATATTTTTTTCCGTTTAGGAATTTGAAACAGTTAGAATTGTATTTAAAATTTGTAGCTGAATAATAGTTAGAATAGGTTAGAATAGAAGTTTGATTAGTAGACTTCTGGACATATAGTTAATACAGGCTAGGAAGTAGAAATGATTTATTTATTTATTTATTGCATTTCTTTACCAGGAAAGTCCACTGGGCCTAGGTGAGCCCATTTTCAGTTGAGGCCCAGGGAGAAAAGCTCCACATACATTTAAAAATACATACCCAAAATAACAGACAATATGGAGTATGTACAGTCACAAAGCATGGGCATAGTATGAGCACAACATTATTTACATATATAATACACATCTTCATTGTGTAATGTTATTAACAGTGTTGATGGAGATTTTACAGACGGAGTATCAGTTTTTGTGGATGTCCTTCAAGGATGCATCTGCAGTCCTAACAAATGGGTTGTCCTGTCGTCAGGCAGCCCTTCGGTCGGCCGGATTCCAAAGTCTGGGTCTGGCCTCGGCTGGTGTCGCACTTCACCCGACGTCATCTCTGCTGGTCTTCGGGTATAAAGGCATCAGCCGACGCCATTTTCCTCAGTCTTTCTTGCCGCGTGGCGCCCGAAGCAGAAGCTGTTCGCAAGTGCCGGTCAGTCAGATCCAGAGATTACTACTACCGAATACAACTTCGAAGACTTCTAAAAGCTAAGTACCCCGTTGGGGACTCTTTCTTGCCTCAGCCGATGTCAGAAAAAGTAAATAACTGTATAACTTGTGGGAAACAAATACCTCATAAAGATTTCCACTCTTACAGTTTAACTTGTTTAGGCCCAGACCACGACGTAGCAGCTTGTTTAGCCTGTGCTTCCTTCAACCGACGAACGCTTAGGCGTCGGTCGGAGTTTGCTGAACAGTTTTTCGGCTCAGACTTTGCGTACATTATGCCGTCGGATCCTCCGACTACCCAAATTGTTAAAAAATGCAAAGAAAAGGACCAACACTCGCGGTCCGCGGTTTCGGCCGAAACCACGGTAAAGCAAACCGCGAGTGTCTCGGTTTTGGCCGAAACCAAGCAAACGGTTCAATCTACAGCCGAATCCATGACTACTACCGAGGCCCCTTCTACCCTAGCTGAATCGGCCTCTGAAATTTTGCCTACAATTGTGGTTTCTCCAGAGTTATCGGACACCATCCCTTTGGATGTCTCTACCCCAGCACGTGGTGCTGCTAGGCCTCCTGCAGCCATGTCTATAAAGGCCTTTGCCAGGGTTAAAGCAGCCAAAACTGCTAAATCAGTGCCTGTTAAGCCCCCCTCTCACAGGCCCAGCTCCAGTTCACAAATGCTTACTTTGGCAGAGGATCTCATCTCTTTAATAAGAGGATCCCAATCTCACCCAGACAGGGCCTCACAACCTCCAGAAAAGAGACCCAGAGTAGAGCCCCCTGAGCCAGGCTCCTCAGATGACTCTTCTGATGACTCAGACATTACAGACCATCCAGAGGCTCCTCTTTCTACTTATGAAGATTCTGATGCTGAAGAATCTATTCCTTCTGCCTCTCCACCAGAGGAATTTTCCTTTGGGGAAACCTTACATGCCATGCGAGAGCAATTCCAATGGCAGGGACAAGATTTCTCAGATTCAAGGAAAAGGCTTAGGACCTTTTTACACTTACCGCAGCATAGGCCCTTAGCTATACCTCCAGTTCTTCCTGTTGTGGATGATGCCTTTAATGATGTTTGCACTGCTCCTGATACTTTACCTCCAGCCCCTGCTAAGCCCGACAGGTTCTACAGGGTACCCCCTGCTAAGCCCGACAGGTTCTACAGGGTACCGGACACTCATCACCACTTATACAAGGCTCCTTTTGCAGATCCGGAGACTGTCTCCCAGGGGCCTAAGGCAGCAGCTTCGACCTCAGCTAAAAACCCTCTCCCTTCTGATAGGGAATCCAGGTCCTTAGAGAGATGGGGTAAAAAAGTATACACCTCCGCTACTCTCTCAGCTAGAGCTTTGAACTGTCAGTTTCATATGATCCAATACCAAGAGTTTATGCTTGATCAGTTAACTAAGAAACTGTCCTCTGATGATTCCTTAGATAAGAAATATGTTCTAGAAATGGTGAATAACATTCAGCAGGTTAGTAACCATTCTTTAAAATGTGGCTATGATGCACTGGAGGCTTCATTTAGATCAGCCATGACTGGCACAGTTATAAGAAGGCATGCATGGTTGAAAGAGCAGGTCTTGCCGGATCATGTTAAAGCAAAGCTTTTAGATGCTCCTATGGACAAGGTCAGTCTATTTGGTTCTCCTGCCCAACAAGTAATGAAGAAAATGGAAGAGAAGGCAAAATCTGTACAAACAGTTAAAGATTTCTTACAGGTACAGCCCCAAGGTTCAGCAGGAACTGGCCTTCCAAAAATTGGTCCTTTCCAGACTCCTCTAAAAATCAGAGAGGCAGGAATAGACGTTCCAGAGGCAGAAATCAATCCAGAGGAGGTGCCTACAGGGGACGCCAGTGGCAAGGCAATAACTAACGAGGCACGGATACAACCACTACCACTGCAACAGGACAATCACAGTGACTTGGTTCTAACACCGCCTACCAGGGAACAAATAGTAGCACCCTTAGGCGGAAAGTTAGCCTTATTTCCAAAAAACTGGCACTATATCACAAGAGACAACTGGATTTTGCAAACTATAGACCAAGGATACAGGTTTCATTTCCACACCTTACCAGCAAAAAGAGGAATGCCAAACCTGCCACCAAATCAAAAGTCAGAAGCAATAAAACAAATAGCTCAATTAAAAAAGATGAGAGCTGTGGAAAGGGTACCACCTACAGAACAGGGCAAGGGATTTTACTCCAGACTCTTCCTAGTACCAAGAAAAGAAAACAGTTGGAGACCTATTTTCGACCTGTCCGCTTTAAACACATTCATCATTGTTCCAAAATTCAAAATGCTGACCCTACACCAACTTCTTCCCATGCTGGGCAAGGAGTATTGGCTGGTAACTCTAGATCTCAAGGAGGCATACCTGCACGTCCCCATACGACCAATTTGCAGAAGATACCTCAGATTTCTTGCAGGATCAGAGCATTATCAATTCTCAGCATTGCCCTTTGGCTTATCTACTGCGCCCAGAGTGTTCACGAAATGCCTGGCATCAGTAATCGCTCATTGCAGGCTTCAGGGAATCCAAATTTATCCATACCTGGACGACTGCCTGATACAAGCGGACAACAAAAGCAAGCTGACACAAGACTTACAAAGAGTCATTTGCTTACTACAAGCTCTGAGATACACAGTCAATTTAAAAAAGTCAAAACTGATACCATCCCAGACAATAACATTCTTGGGTGCAGAATTGGACACAGTAAAACAGATGGCATTCCTAACTGCAGAAAAACAAGAACAACTTCCTCTGTACTTCTTGACACTAGCAAAGCAGAACAAACTAACAGCAAGGAAAGTACTGCAGGCCTTGGGTTTCATGGCATCCTGCATAATCTTGGTCGCCCATGCCAGACTGCATATGAGAAAGCTACAGTGGTACCTAAAGAATTTATGGTCTCAACACAAGCACAGCTTAGAAACCGAAATACCACTAATTCCATGCCTGAAACAAGAGTTCCTATGGTGGGCTCAGACATGCCAGGCAAACCCAGGATTGTCCTTCCACAACATTCAAGCAAGCCAAACCATCACAACGGACGCCTCAGACCTCGGTTGGGGGGCACACATGCTGGACAAGTGCATTCAAGGCCTATGGACTTTAGATCAGCTACACCTGCACATAAATCAAAAAGAGATGCTGGCAGTAAAACTGGCAATCCAGAATTTCAGACCATTCCTCAAAGAGGGCCAAGTGATGATGAGGACAGACAACACCACAGTCATGTGGTACATCAACAAACAGGGAGGCACTCATTCATACCCCCTATGCCGAATGACTCTGGACCTGTGGAATATGGCTCTGAGCTACAACATTCAATTACAGGCAATATTTGTACCGGGAAAAGAAAACATCCTAGCAGACATGTTAAGCAGAACTACCTCGGATGCTCACGAATGGATGCTACACCCGGACATCTTCAAGGCCATCACAAAGAAATGGGGAATACCACAAATAGACCTATTTGCATCCCCACTCAACCACCAGCTCAAGAAATTCTGCACAAGGACATACCACCCTCTTGCTTGAAAGGTGGACTCTCTATCCTTCAATTGGAAAGGCCTGACAGCATATGCATTTCCACCCCTTCCTTTGATGCACAAGGTACTACTGAAAATCAAAGAGGAACGGCCAAGGATAATTCTGATAGCTCCAAATTGGCCAAGACAACATTGGTATCCATTACTGAGGAGCATGTCTCGAGGGGAAACGTGGACTCTACCCCTGATTCCTTTGATGTTGACTCAGTGCAACTACAACATCTTGCATCCAAACCTGAAAACTCTGCAACTCACTGCCTGGAACATTACATAAGAACATCTAACCCAGATTTATCCCAAAGGGTTAAAGACATTATCCTTGAGGCTCGCAGACCTTCTACTAGAAGGAACTATGCAGGGAAATGGAAAAGGTTTGTCATTTGGAGTACGGAAAGAGGGAAAGATGTGTCAAAAGTAGATATTGCCAACATCCTGGAATATTTGGCAGAGCTCCTACATACTGGCCTGTCCTATTCCTCCATCAAGATACATGCATCAGCTATTTCTGCAGAATACAGCCTCAATCCTCCTGTCTTCTCGCATCCTCTACTCAGGCAGTTCCTCAGAGGAATTAAGAATGTAAAACCTCCTAGGAAACCACCATTACCAGCATGGGACTTGAATTTTGTGCTAGAAAAATTGACACTCCCTCCATTCGAACCAGCAGCAGCAGCAGATCTTTAACACCTATCCTGGAAAACTGCTTTCCTACTGGCAATTACTTCAGCAAGAAGGGTTTCGGAACTACAGGCTTTAATGGCAGTACAACCCTTCCTAATCTTCCATCAAGATAGTGTCCATGAGAACTAATCCTACATTTATGCCTAAGGTGGTATCCAGACTGTCTCTAAACCAGGCAATCCACCTACCTACCTTCTTTCCCAATCCACAGAACAAAGGGGAAAGACTGCTGCATACCTTGGATGTACATAGACAGTTGCGCTACTACCTGGACAGAACCAAGGGCAATAGAAAAACTGACCAGCTCCTAGTAGCCTATGCAACAGGAAGGGAAGGAAAAGCAATTTCCAAACAGACAATCTCCAAGTGGATAGGAAATTGCATAAGATTCTGTTACTCCTATCATGGAAAGCAAATTCCACAGAACATAAGCCCTCATTCTACAAGGGCTACAGCCACTACCACAGCCTTCTTACGAGGAGTGGCTACCAAGGACATTATTGAGGCTGCTACTTGGACCTCCGTGCATACATTTGCCAAGCATTATAACTTACCTCTATACTCTAGATCCCGAGCAGGGTTTGCCACTGCTGTGTTGCAAGGGATCCTAAGTACACCATAATTCTTATTCCTCCTCCCCTAGTTTGGCTATGGTATTCTACCCATTTGTTAGGACTGCAGATGCATCCTTGAAGGACATAGTACAGTTTTGTACCTACCATAAATGTAGATGTCCGAACAGGATAGCATCTGCAGTCAGGATTACCCACCCTCCTTCCCCTCTGTGGTACTCCTAGGGTATTGCCCACCTAATAGCTAGCTGGGGGGGGATCTCTTATCGTGTATTTGTTTGTATATATGTACATACATGCATATTTTTTGTGTTTGCCTTCTACTTTTTGGGAAACATTGGCATTTACCCAAAAATTTAGCTATCCAAGAGGGCTACTGGCATCTGGGGCAAGAAACACTGAGGAAAATGATGACTGCAAACTGGGCGCCATAGTGGAAAGTACATCGGACACAGATATCCTTCAGAGGGGTCTCACGGAAACTGATAGCTGGTGCCAGAGCCATGGCCTGAAGTTAAATGCCAAAAAATGTATAGTCATACCCTTCGGGAAAAACAAGGTAACCCCAAGCTACCATATAGGTGGCAATCCACTAAGCACAGAAGAGGTTATCAGGGACCTGGGGACCCAGGTTGACAGTGGCCTTTCTTTTGACACTCACATTGCTAAAGTGGTTAGAAAGACCTTCTACATTGCCCACCTGATCATGAAGGGATTCACATCCAGATCAAGTGAGGTCATTGTTCCCCTGTACTCTTCACTTATCAGACCAATGATACAATGCCCCATTCGGGATGTATCTCACCCGACACCTGCAGCAATTGGAGAGACCCCAAAAGTTCCTCACCAAAAGGATAAAGGGATTCCAAAATCTGTCATATGCTGCCAGACTGAAGAAACTCCAGCTCTATTCAGTCGCATACCGTCTGCTCAGAGGTGACCTGTGCCTGACATACAAGGCCATGTCCAACCCGGAATTAATGGACATGCTCCACCTCAAAAAATCCAAATCTACCAGATCCACTAGAGCAAGCGACTTAAACCTTAGCACGGATATAAATAAGACATGCTGGAGGGATAGATTTGTCACTCAGAGACTCCCTATGCTGTGGAATAAAATCCCGGTCCATGTGAGGCAGAGCACCTTCCTGGCTCTGTTCAAGAGAAATCTTGACCGGTGGATGGGAGATCGTAGGTTTACCCCGGGAATCATCTTTGTGTCACTGCTGGACAGAGGCAAAACAAACTAAAGGGCACAATATTTTTTAACATAAGGGGTGGCGTAAGCCACAAAACTTTGGGCTAGGCTTATAAATGCCTTAGGGCAGATAGCCTAGTATAAACCTATGAACCTATGATTGTAGAATCGTCTGCATATTGGATCATAGTGTCTTGAGTAATAGTGGTACGGACGTTGTTAATGAATACACTAAATAGGAAGGGGCCCAGTATAGATCCTTGGGGTACACCTGTTGTGTTAAGGAAGGATGAAAAGGATTGTTGCCATTTGGTGGATTGTTGCCTATCAGTGAGTCTGAGAACCAGTTTAGGGTTGAGGGCGAGGTACCTAAATTGGAGAGTTTGGTGAGCAGAAGGGGTAGGATACCATATCAAAGACCTTAGAGAGGTCAAGGAAGAGTGAGGAAGACAGCATAGCCGGCATCACAAGCCCTAATATGTCCATAAAGGAAATGAGAGCTGTGCTAGTTCTGTGACTTGGCCTGAAACCATGTTGAGTGAGATAATGAAGTTTGGTTTTAACCAGATGATTAAGAAGCTGAATATGAACATATTTTTTCAAATATTTTGGGGATGGGATAGAGAATAGCGATGGGTCAGAAGTTGGAGAGGTCAGAGTTGTTGCTGCCTTTATGAGGTGGAAGAACATATGCTTTTTTCCAGATATTTGGTATAAGGGACTCCTGAATGGATCTTTTAAGGAGTATGCTGATGGGGTAGGCAATGGAGCTTGCAGATAGTTGTAAGAATTCTGCAGGTAAGTTGTCTGGTGCGTTAGTACAAGGTTTGAGTTTATGAAGGAGTTTTTTTATACTGAAGGTTGGTGTAGGTGAGAAGGAAAAACTAGGTAGAGAGGAAGTCGAATGTGATAAAGGTAGGTCAGGTGAGTTAGGGTTTGTTGGTAGGAAGGTGCTGCTGAGTTTAGCTATGGTGTCAATGAAATATGAATTAAAAAAAAAGTAGGCTATCTCTCTGTGTTTGGGCACAGATGATTATTTGAACCTGGATGAAGTAGGGAATTGATTGTGCCCCAGGATTTCTTTGGGTTTAATTTATGTTGGTTTTTAAGACTTTGGAAGTGTTCCTTTTTTATTTTTAATGACAAGTCGTTTTGCTTGAGTAGCTGTTTATATACAATGAGGTCAGAAGATTTTTATTTTTTTGCCAAGCTCTCCAAGCTTTGTCTCTAGCAGCCATGATTTGCTTCTGGGTTTGGTAAGCTAGCTGGCATGATTAGCCTTTACTCTTTTTTTTTTTTTTGATGGAGTGGAGCTAAACTGTTTAAGATCTTAAAAAATGTTGAATTGAAGAAGGCAGCAGCATCGTTGAGAGAGAGAGATTTTAATGCTGCTCAGTTGATACTTTGTATGATTTCATTAAAGGTGGTAAGAGAGAAGTGAGATTAGTTTCTGGTTTGCTTAAGTTGGTGTTTACTTAGTACTGAGGTAGTTCTACATAGGGTCACTAATACTGTTTGTTAGTATGTCAGAGGCTGAGATTTTATTAGGGTCAGAAACTAAGATCCAGTCCAGGATTAAGCCTCCATCATTTTTATTGCCGGGTCTAGTAATATTGGGGATTAGCTGGGTATAGTTGTATAGGTTAATGTTGGTGGAAGGGACTTGATTAGAAATCTCATGCCAGTTAATGTTAACTTCCCGTAAGATAATAGTTTCATTTTTAATACTGTTAGTTGTCCAGGCAAAAATATCTTCTAGTGTAGGAATGTTATTGCCTAGGGGGATGCAGAGGGCCATGATGCAAAGGTTTTTACAGTTATTCAGTTTTAGGAAGGCTACTAGCATCTCTGCCGTAGAGAATTGTGGCACAGGTTTTGTGTATGGAACTACAGTGAAGGCATTTGAGTATATCAAGGCAACACTACTGCCTTTTTTCTGTAGTCTGTTCTAATCTTGTAGTGTAGGAATACTTCCATATGGGAGCGCTGCCATTGCAAGTCAACTCATACATAACATTTTCCAGTTCCTTCAAACATTTGCAATGGCAGCGCTTCCATAATGAAGCGTGCCTGCACTGCAAGATTGTCCCCAGAGGACTAAGAATCTTATGTATGCCAATTTATGGGACTAAGCATATGGAAATGCTAAAAAATGGCAGAAATTAAACTTGGAGACCAGTTCTGCTTACATTAAATTACTGATGGACTTTAAACCTCAAGAACTGTCCCTGTATGATAAGGTGAATGAGCTGCAGAAACGGCTTCAGGAAACATATCCTGCTAACATCTCTGACTCGGCTATTGAGGAAATGTTGAGTTCTATTTCAGCCTATGAACTCAGACTTAAGCAGCAGAAGCCGAAAAAGATACGGAGAGACTGCCGATTTTAATATGGGACATGTGTTTTCTTGGCCGAGGAGAGACACCCCTTCTGATGAAGCTACCAGTAGTAACTCCACCAATCATAATGAAGTTAATAATAGAGTGGATACTGCGGAAAATGTCATGAACACTAGCACTAATGGACCAACATGTTTGGGGCCTGTCATGAGTGAATTTTCACTCTCTTCGGCCTCCAATGCCATTAACTCTACATCTTCTACATCTGATGACAGCAATCTGGTGGTGAGACCTAAAAAGCAGATTAATATAAACCAGTAGCAGTTTTTTCCTATATTACCTCTACCAATAAGCACAGAATGCCCAGGTAGAGGCTGCTCACACAGCAGGGGGCACAAGAGAGGAAACCAGCACCTGGATCAGCTGTAAACCCCAGCACTAAAGAAAGTTTGGGGAAAGGTGCAGAAGATGACTAATCATTAGTTGTCCACATTTCACAACGGATTTTGACTGAATATGAAAGACATGTACTTCAGAGAAGACTCTCATTTATACCAGCAGGAGAAACTAGTTTAGGAGAAGTCTCCTTGGATGTGAGGCTATTCACCAAGAATGTAATGCTACGTATACTTTTTCCTGAAAAATCAACAGTGAGCATCTACAGGAAACCTAGTACTTTTTGCCCAGGACTTAGTCCAACTCTGGAGACATTCTGTAATGTATGCGAACATAACTTCAATAATTTGTTTAATAGCAGTTCCACTTCACTCAGAAATAAAAGGTTTTATAACGTAGCTAGAGATGAGAATTCAGCATTATGGACTTTGATAAATGAACCGGCTGACAAGGGAGGGGCACTAGTTAGTATGGATGCTGATTTTTATTCTTGAAAAAGTATATTTTGATATGCTTAGTGATGTGAGTGTATATCAATCCATTTCTTTGTCTGATATTGATAGCATATGTGAAGATCTATAATTCAGTGTTGCATGACTGTCTGGTTAATGTTTGCTTTACTGATGATTTAAGTTCCTGATGGTAGACACAATCACAATCCCTACCTTCCAAGGACTACCAAAAGTACACAAAAATGTGCCTCGCCCACCGCTTAGACCTATAGTGTCAGGTCGTGGGTGGGTTGCTGAATTTATGTCTATATTTGTAGACAGACCTCTGAAGGTTGTACTAGATAAAATGGATGTTATTCTACGAGACACTGAACAGCTTTTGAGATTGCTATATGATAATGTGGGGAGATACTGCTGTTGATGATGATGTTAAATTTGTAACCATGGGCGTATGCACTCTCTTCACTGTCATTCCCAATGATATAGGCTTAGAATATATTTAGAATCTATTGGGTATGAGTAGTGAGTATGGTTCCTGACTTTATAGATTTATTATGTCTCTTCATTGAGACCATCCTTGAGAACAATGTCTTTTGTTTTGGTGACAAAAATTATCGACAGAAATTGGGTGTAGCCATGGGGACCCCATGTGCGAACAGCTACGCTAATAGGGTCATGACTTATTGGGAATTGATTAATGTACTAAACAATAATATGTATACACCTTATATTAGATTTTATGCCCATTTTGTTGATGACGTTTTTATTTTGTGGACTGGGAATTTACAACAACTAGAATCATTCATTACTTGCTTATATATTACCACTGCTTTTGTGAGGTTTGAGCATCATAGTTCCAGCAATAGCATTGATTTCTTAGGTGTTAAACTGATGAAAGATTGTAGCACTAGACTTATAACTAGTAGATATAGAAACACTTGCCACAAAACTCATATTGTGTCTCAGCAGAGTTTACATCCGCCTAGGATATTTAAGAACACTTTACGGGGGCAAACCTTAAGATTGTCCAGTTTACATAATAGGGATGACATGTTCTTAAAGGAGATGGAAGTGATGCATCATGAGTTATGTAACAGGGCTCATTCAGTGAATGAGTTGAGCATGGACATGAGTAACATCAGGGAAGATGAGGGTAAACCATATTTTTCGGAGAAAGTGTATAATGATTCTACCCATAATGTGGATGACCAGTCATGTCTGTACAGGGAAGGGGTTCCCATTGTAACAACATATTCCAACAACATCAGATCCATCTGTAATGTAATTGAAAAGAACCGACACATTCATGCATCGGATCAGTTTACTACTGGTGTGATAGGATCCAAACCAATTTTTAGGTTTAGGAATAAAATTTACTAAAAAAGGATGTTGTGCCGTAGGAAAGGCAACTTAGAACCGCAGACGGATCGTTTTACATTTCAATGTGGGTATTCTAATTTTTGTGATGTTAAAGACAGTAACAACGTGATCTGAAGTAGGCAGACTTCATTTGTCTGCAACCTGTGGGTATCGGATCCGACCTCGGATCCGAGCCGGCATTTCAAAAGCTTAGGCTCCGAGCTCCTAGCTCCTCCCTCTTACCCATAACCCCTTGCCAAGCCCTGACTGACCTCAGATTTCGTTTGCCGCTTTCAAGTTGCGACGGATTCTTGAGCTCCTGGCGTTTTTTGGTGCAGATAAGTTATTTCTGACAGAAAAAGTTTAAAAAATCTCAACTTTTTTCTTTTAATTATTTAGTGTTGAGTGTGTAGGCTTTCCTCTCTCTTTATTTTTAACTTTTCACGGGTTTTCGTAGTTTGTGTGTGTGTGTTGTTTTAGGCCTATTAGGGCTTATCATGTCCGAAGCCCATAAGGCTGTATTCTCTAAATGTACCGAGTGTGGCCATAAGCTGTCCCCAGCGGATGGCCACACTCTGGTCATCTTGGGGTTGAACACCTGTCATCTGGTTGTACCATTTGTGCAGGGTTCAACCCCGGCTTTGAGGAGCGGAGGTCGAAGCTGGTGCTGGCGGGACTTCTCCCCCTGGATACCGCTTCGGCTTCTGCCCCTTCTACTCAGCAAGCTGTTGCTGTGGGCTCTCCTCCTCCGGCTGGGACTCGACCTCCCTCTAAGATGCGGAGGAGAGAGTCTTCTAGGGAGAGAGAAGAAGGAGAGGCACAGGAGAGGCACCACAAGCGGAGGCGAAACCTCCAGTTCGGCTCCTCCGTCTAAGCGGGCCTCCCCTGTGCCTTCTAGCTTTCCTCCTCCTCGGCTCCACTCCCCTCGGTTCTCTCCTGGGCCCGAGGAGGAGGAGGCTAGCCCTTCAGCGAGGTCCCGGGCTCTCTAGGTCGCTTGGTGGCCTCCACCAGATCCACTTTTTCTATGAGTGAAGCAGATATGGACCGGATGATGAGGAAATTCATCCAGGCCCAAATGCAAATGGGAGTGCTCCTACCCCCCCCCCCAATCCGGGAGGGGCTTCGACCCCTTTTTTTCGCCCCTTTGGCTCCTTCTCCGACCCATACCACGGGTTTGGAGCTGTCGGTGCCGGGCAGAGTTGGATCCGGGGGTGGGTCGGATCCGATAGGTCGGCGCACCTCGGATCCGTCCCATCCCTTGAGTGCTTCGGGTACTTCGGACCCGACCTCTCGGAGCCGAGGACCGAGCCTCGGATACGAGGGAGCTGGTGTGTCTTCGGCTCCGTCCAGGTCGGAGCACACCGGTCTCTTGGATCCGACGGTTTCGGCTCCGGCTCCGATCCGTGCGTCTGATCCGAGTGGGGGTCGGCTCTCGGGGTTTAGAGAAGCTGGCTCCCCCTCGGCCTTCGACGTAGTGGAAAGGGCACTGTTGAGGACGTCCGGACCCCCAGTCCCTGCCACGGCTCCATCCCGCACTCCCTTGCAGTTGGGCCAGGCTCCCACCAGCCGGTCCCAGGGACAGCCCGCCTCGATGTCCCAAGTAGTTCCCTTGGAACATCCAGCTGCGGAAGAGTACTCCTCGGACAACCCCCCCGATGAAGTACCTCGGAAGCGTAAGTGCAAAAGGAGGCACATGGACTCCCCGAGTCCGCTACGAAGACACAGACTTGGATGAAGGGAAGGCTCCCCAAGATCACCCCTGAAGGCGTCTCATTTGGAGACATTATGGAAATGTTAAGGATCAGGGGGTGGTCTGCCCCAAGGCTTCCTCAGACGAGTCTGTGTTCTTGGAGGCATTCGAGGGGCCCATCTACCTCTTGGGTGTCCCCTCCTGCCGACCCTCTGGTGGACCTTATATCCATCAGCGTGGAAGGATCCGGACACCGTTGAGCCTGTACCCAAGCATCCTGACCGCATCCTTTCCCCGCCGGCGGACCGCACTCACTGGAGCAAGGGCCCCCCAGTAGATGCCATGATGATGGCTGCAGCCACTAAGAGGGAATTGGCCCAGGAGAGTCCCTCTGTGCATCCTCCGGGCAAGGAGTCCTCGATGGATCGCATTGGGAAGCGAGTTTTCAGTTCAGCAACCTTCTCTTTGAGGCTGAACTACATGGCACATGTCATCAGGATGCAGCGGGATCTGATTAAAGAATACGCTGCATCTCCCCCAGAGTCCATGTCGGGTGAGGATAAGCAGGTACACTCCACCCGAATGGCCACTCTTAGAGCGGTATCTAACACATCTATGCGGCTACTTTCTCAAGCTACCGAGGGAGCCGCTAGAGCCAGCGGAGCAGGCCTAGTCATGAGGCGACAGGCCTGGCTCCGCCACTGTGATTTCGCAGAGCCCTTCAAGGCGACTTTTGCGAATGCCCCCTTTGATGGTTCTGCCTTGTTTGGCAAGACTGTTCGCGAAACACTGGTCCAGAGCGAAAAGGACGGGAAGACGCTGTCTGCCGTCGGAGTCCGCTTCTCAGCTCCCCAGAGGTCCTTCTTGAAGAACCAAAAGGGACAGAAGAAGATGTGGTTCCGGAAATCGCAGCAGTCCCAACCTGCTCCGGATAACCAGTCCTCCCATGGCAGGGGACAGGGAGGTCACCGTCCTAGAGGCAAGGGGGCTCCTAGAAACTTTGGGTCCAGAGAACCTTTCTCTGAGAGACCCACGCAGCAGCCCTGAAGGGTTGCCCGACTGTCCGTCTCTGGAGGCAGTCGGGGGGCGTTTCTCGAGGCACCTAACTTCTTGGGAGTCCATCACATTAGACCGTTGGGTGCTTCGCGTGATATCCAGAGGTTATTCAATTCCCCTGTACAAGGTTCCCAGATCTCGCAGCCTCCCAGATGTTCCACCCGACCAAAGGGAGGCAGCAGCTCAATCGAACAGCTGCTACAAAAAAGAGCTATCCAGTCCGTCCCCCCAGATCAAACCGGGTCAGGGTTTTACTCCAGGTTCTTTTTGGTGCCAAAGAAAACGGGGGACTTAAGACCCATCTTAGATCTTTCCCAGTTGAACCTGTCAGTAACCAAGCAAAAGTTCCGGATGGTCACCCTTCAATCTATACTCCCCCTCTTGAGGGAGAACGACTGGATGTGCTCCATCGACCTCAAGGACGCGTACTGCCATATTCGCATGGACAGACGGTCCAGGAGGTTTCTTCGCTTCCGGCTGGGAGCCAGTCATTATCAGTTCAGGGTCCTCCCCTTTGGTCTCACCTCAGCCCCCAGGGTGTTCACCAAGGTTCTAGCGGTGGTAGCGGCCCACCTGAGGCTCCAGGGAATACAGGTCTTCCCGTACCTGGACGACTGGCTCCTGATGGCATCATCAAGGCATCTTCTGTGCTCAGCCAGGGACTACTTTCTTCAACTAGCCCCAAGGCTGGGCATCACTGTCAACTGGGAGAAATCTTTACTACACCCCACACAAGCTATAGATTTCATAGGAGGAAGGCTAAACACCAGGTCAATGCGAGCCTTTCTCACTCCAGACAGAATTGCCAACCTGAAGTGTCATGTAGCAGCGGTCCTGCAACCATCTCCAACTGCAGCTTCGGTCCTGAGGGCCCTAGGTTCAATGGCGGCAGCTATCCCGCTTCTCATTCATGCTCGCTTACGCATGCGGGTTCTTCAGTGGACCCTTCAGGTTCAGTGGTCCCCTCTTTGTTCCTCTCTCAACACTCCGATAGCGGTCAGCAAAGCGTGCAGGGATTCCCTTCTTTGGTGGCTTCTTTCTCCGGAGCCCCTGACAGGGAGACCTTTTTGTGCTGTTTTTCCCCGAGCCACAGTGACCACGGACGCTTCTTGCCTCGGGTGGGGGGGGCATTCTGCGGGAAAGATTGTCCAAGGCACGTGGAACCCCACAGAGACGTTGTTGCATATAAATGTCCTGGAAATGAGGGCGGTGCTCCTAGCGTTGCAAGCACTTCACCACGTTCTTCCTTCAGGGACTATTGCGATTCAGACAGACAACATGTCGGTAGTCTGGTACATCAACAAACAGGGAGGAACCAGGTCTTACCCCCTTTGTCGAGAGGCCATGAGAGTCTGGGAATGGGCAATTTCCACCAAACGCTTTCTGGTAGCAACGCACATTCGGGAGAATCCAACATCCTTGCGGACAAACTCAGTCGCACCATTCTTTCTCCTCACGAGTGGTCTCTCAGTCCTCAGGTAGCGAAGAAGATTTTTGCCGTTTGGGGGCAACCCTGTTGCAATCTTTTGCCTCTCCCTCAAGCGCCAAATGCGACAATTTCTTCGCTCTGCTTCCCCACCAGGGAATTCCCGAGATGCTCTGGTGCAGCTTGGCCTCCCGGTCTCCTTTATGCGTACCCTCCACTACCTCTGATGCAGAGGCTTCTGCAGAAAGCCAACAGTTTGGGGAGCAGAATGATTGTCATTGCCCCGTTCTGGCCTCGTCAACCCTGGTTCCCCTTTGTATGGTCTCACAAAATCAATCCACCCTGGATTCTGGATCCGATTCCGGATCTCATCTCCCACCCTCTGGGAATTGCGGTTCCCAATCTGCGCACCCTGAAATTGACAGCTTGGCTGCTCCAGTTCCATCCTTGATTAGGACTCCCGGTATCTCATCGCCGGTCAAGGCCATTTTAGTGGCAGCTCATAAACCTTCCACCAGGCAGGTTTATCGGAGTAAATGGAAGAGATTCTCTATTTGGGCGGAACAGAGAACTTTGGATCCTTTCTCAGCACCTATGTCAGCAGTGCTGGATTTTTTAACAGACCTCTTTCATCAAGGGGCAAGTTCTTCCACGATTACGGTACAATTGGCAGCCATCTTGCATTACCACATTGGTCATGAGACAGCTCCCCTCATGACGGCGAAATTATGCAAAACCTTTCTCAAAGGGATTTTTTTGTTGAGGCCTCCAGTCAAGGAGGTTGTACCACCTTGGGACTTATCGTTAGTTCTGCAAGCCCTTACTGCTCCTCCCTTCGAGCCTGCATCTTCTACAGATCTAAAGTACCTTTCATGGAAGACTGCCTTCTTGGTAGCTATCACTTCTGCCAGAAGAGTGTCTGAGCTTCAGGCTCTATGCGTCAAGCCGCCTTACCTTTCTTTCTTTCCTGATAGGGTGTGCCTCAGGACCAATCCATCTTTTCTTCGAAGGTCTCTTCTGAATCTAATATTAACCAATCAATCAATTTACCTGTGTTTTTCCCAAGTACTCAAACAAAGGAGAATACAAATTGCATTCCTTGGATGTTCATAGACAATTACGTTTTATGTTCACAGAACAGCTGGTCACAGGAAATCAGATCAGCTGTTCGTCTCCTTTGCTAAATTTGCTTTGGGTAAAGCAGTGTCTAAAGTCACACTATCTAGGTGGATAGCTAATTGTATTCTGCAGGCTTATGACACTTCAGGTAGACCTGCTCCTCAGAGGGTTACGGCTCATTCTACTAGGGCAGTCTCCACGTCAGCCGCCTTTAAGTCACGTGTTTCATTGGATGATATCTGCGTGGCAGCTACTTGGGCCTCGCCTCATACTTTTATTTCTCATTACAAGGTGGATGTTGTTTCCAGAGGAAGAGCATCCTTTGGCTCAGCGGTGCTCCGAAACATCCTTCCATGACGGCCGCCCAAGATTCAGGTAGCTGGGGACTCTGTCCCACAGGTTGCAGACAAATGAAGTCTGCCTACTTCAGATTTAGAAGTTATGTACTCACCATAACGTTCCATCTGAGTAGGTGACTTCATTTGGATGCAACCATCCCCCCCTCCATCCCCCTGACCTTTACAGAGCGAGTATTTATGCTGTTTTTTCGTGTACTGTAGTCAGTATTTTTTGAGGCAAACTCAATCTGAGGTCAGTCAGGGCTTGGCAAGGGGTTATGGGTAAGAGGGAGGAGCTAGGAGCTCGGAGCCTAAGCTTTTGAAATGCCGGCTCGGATCCGAGGTCGGATCCGATACCCACAGGTTGCATCCAAATGAAGTCACCTACTCAGATGGAACGTTATGGTGAGTACATAACTTCTAATTTTTGCACCCCACTACTCATCAGAGGTATTTCTTTAATGTTAATGCCAGCTGTCTCACTGAACATTTAGTACATTTAGCCCAGTGTACAGCTTGTCAGTGTTTATATGTAGGGAAGACAGACCTTGGTCTTAGAGATAGAATCAGGGAGCATGTAAGGGAGATTAGGCAGGGCAACATTTTGAGTTCATTGGCTAAACATGTTACTAATACAGGTATGGCACATACTTTTAAATTTAAAGTTATATAGAGGCTATTTATTGATATCAAACGCAAAATAGGGGATGTCAAGAGTATTACTGAAAATAGGGAATTGCATTGGATTCCGAACTTGCAAGCAGACAGGAATAAGGTCTCTTTGAGACCAAAGCTTGAGCAGAGAAGAGCCTATTGCACTAAATATTTGGTTAATTGGTGGATTGCACTTATTAACAAAATGATATAATTGGGTAAAGGAATGTACTTAAAGCCTATTTGTATTTTTATGGTCTGAAAAAGGATCTCTATGCGAAAGTGCTTACCGTGTTTTATTTTGTTTGTTTTTTAAAGTTTTGTTAAACCTGTCTGCCTATACAGCTTTGTTCTTATGTTTTAGTCATACTGCTTGCTCTTGGAGATTCAGCTGGTGTGCTCTACTCCTTTTTTTTTTTTTTTTTGCTTATTTTATTATTTTTTAAAACTGTTGCCTATTTTTACCAGCTCATAACTGACGGTGAGAAATAAGGGAGAGACTTTCTTGCAGGTAATAAAATCTTAATTCTAGGTTGCAGTTGCTTTTATAATAGTAGGCTGGCTATTCTTAACCCGCTAAGCCCACTAAAAGTATTTTCAGCTGTGACCTTGGAGCACTGTTTGGTTAAGTTTTATTTTTTCACTTTATCTTTTTGCCTTCTAGCCTGTAGTCATCAGGCCTCCCCAGTAGCACACCTGCCTGGATCACTAACTGTAGGGACTTCCAGATCTGCATAAGGAGTTCTTGTGTGGGGAACCACCTTTATCTAAAGAAACATCAGAGGTGGTTAGGTAAGTATTTTGTGTTTATGCAAACTAGACCCACTCCTTGGTTGTGATGTGCCCACCTGTGTCACTAAGAGGGCTATCTGTGCTCCTACAGTGTTTATGCATGCATGCTTCTTCTTATACGAAGTCAAGAGCTACCATCACCAGCTTGGGTAGCCAGAAAGCAGATCCTTCCCAACTGGCTTTTTGGCGCAATGTGCAATCTTCACTGTACCCTACTAAAAGCAGAAACAACCAGCCAACAAACTACAAACCTTTCTCCCAGGATAGGCACCGCCCATCCTCCCCTTCCTAATTATCAGTCACCTGAGCTGCTGTTCAAATCTGGGTCACCTTAGTCATATTAAGGGGTTTATCCCGCCACTTCCCCAGGAGACTTGTCAAATTAATTGGCTTGCGTAGTGTCTCATAATCTACAAGAGGACATGGAGAATGAAACCCAGGACTGTGGGATAAGCTTACTTGCAACTCGTAGCCTTAACCTTTTAAGATATTCTGCTAGAAGTTTGTAATTTTCGTCCCATTTTCCTTTAGAGTGATTATGATTATTCCTTTGTCAGTGCTGTAGGTAGATGTTTATCTTGCCACACTTGCAGTTACAAAAATGTCCCCCCTTACATTCCCACATGATTATTTAAGAGTACATGAGTGAGGCTTTAATCCACGTGATTATGTGAGAGTACCATGAGTGAGGCTTTAATTTTGTTTGATATTTAAGTTCTGACCCCCACCTCTTCATATTACGGTGTCCGTTTAGCTATTGGTGGAACTGCAACAGTCACAGAATCATTCTCCTATAGGGTATATGCTATTGAGGTCTGCAAAGTAGCAGGGTTTCAACCTTTTCATAGTCCTAAAGTGGTATATTTTTAGAAAAATGTGAGAATTTGCAAGACAAACCATGCTCATCATCAGCACAAAAGACTTTTTTTTCCCCAACTATAACAAAATAAAGGCTCAGTGTTTGAGAACTGTAGTTGTTTCCATTATTTCATATCATTTAACTGTTTCTTAGAGTTGTGTTTTTTTTTTTTTTTGCAAAGATTAAAAGAATATTTTTTCTAAAGTTGCAGGACAGTTGCCTTTTTTTCCTGTGCAGGAAACAAGTGCTAAAACAGGGTCTGTTCTGTTCTAAAAAGATAGACAAGTGGCAACCTTACTGAATAGGTGCTACTTACAAAAATACTTGTCCTTTGCATATGATAGCTGTGTCTGACGTCAGTATGGTTAATCCTTTATAACCTGATTTATCCTGCATCTTTTCTGTGTTTAACCCAGCAGTCCATGACTATTAGTGCTGCAGATAGGCACAAAAGATGCCTGTTTCATATTTTTTGGCTATGTGATGGTTACCTCCTTTTTTATGCCTTTTTATTTCCATTAAGATTTTAAGACACCTAATTTCCTCCTATGTTTAAAGAGTAGCCTGGGAATAAACAAGTAAATAAATAATAACACGTAATACTAGCATGGAGGGTTCAAGTTCATTGTCCTGTAATCACCTTGATGAATCTGAATGTTTCTGTTGCATGTTCAGTGTTCTCTAATGAGCAGTAATATCTTGGTGTCTTTTAAGTCTTTATTTGTATTCCTAGGTTCCTAGTTGTAATCCGCCTCAGCAGTCTGCCCACTCACTGATATTCATTAATCTGGTAGAAACTGGGCACAGCATACAATGTAAATTCTTGCCAGCAGTCTATAGTATTGAAATAAGACCCCAGTACAGTTGTAATAGCTCTCCCTCTGCATCCTAGCATCAACATTTTTTTCTGCAGCTGTTTTCTTTCTCTGAATTAGTCTGCAGATTGTGGGCTGTGATGACCTTGGATCCCTTTCCTGTTTTGCTGCTACTGCTGTGCCCCCCCCCCCCCCCCCCAACATACACACACACACACATGCATAGCTCAGGGGAAGTTATGTAATGTTAAGGATAATAGCTAAAACTGAAAAAAATGAGTGGAAAAACAGTTTGACGTATGTTTGTGGTTACTGTTTACAGTTATGACAGCTGGGAAGCTGGAATGAAAATTAAAAAATGGTTGCAGAGTTACATCGGACTGAAAGGTCTGTGTGCCATTTCTACAATAAAATCAGAAACCTGTCAAAAAATTATTAAAGGAACCCATGTATTAGGAGGAAGTAGCTAGGGAGGGAAAGTTAACGAGTGGCATAAGACCAAGCAGGGAAAGTTAATTTAGTGATATGAGGCAAAGCAGATAAATAGATTCCAGATTAGAGACTGCCTGTTATACCAGGGATTGATAACAGAATATAGGGAAAGAGTAAGGGATAGGGGAGTGCTAAGCGAAAGACAAATTCTGGTAGACTTTTCAGTTGAGTCTGGAACAGAAGTAGCTTTTAAAGGGATAATTTGTAGGTACATAAATATTACCCAAGTATAAGAATTGGAGGAGGTTAGAAGAGAGTGGGAAGAGAGACTGGAAAGGCAGTTTACCAAGAAATGATGGAAATACATCTGCATTTCTCCCAAAATATGCATCAAAGTCCAGAAGGTTTAGGATTTTTGCTTAGAAGTGTTTGCATAAAATACCCTAAGCAAACTTCAGAAATTTTTTCCTCAGGTAGGCAGCAAATGGGGAGGTGTGATGGGAAAGAGATAATTGGGAATGCTTTCTGTGAATGTAACAAGTTAGCAGATTAAAAAAAAAAACTACAGATTGTTTTGTCAGAATTGCTGGAGGAACTAATTGTAACTAAGAAAATGATTCTTTTGGAGTTGGGTATAGGCTCTGAATAAGGCCTTATTAATTTTAATGCTTTTGGCTAACAAAAAAGCAATTGGTAAAAAATGGAAATCAAAAGATAAACCTACTGTAATTGTATAGGATATTATAAAGGAGATAAAAGAACTGGAGTTGAGTTCCTTAGAAAAAGGAATGAGCAAAGTACATTGAACTAAATGGAATCTGTGGTAACAGTCCATACAGAAGTATGTTGCAGTGCACAGAGCAAGGTGATTACTCTTAGATATTTGAAAAAAGTCAAACCAAGTAAGCATCAGTGTAGGGCGAGACATCACCTTAACAATTGTTAAGCACCCTTTGCTAAAGTTGTGAAGGTTTGGTCTAGTGCCAGGCAGTAAAATCTGTCAGTACTTTCCAGCAAATGACAGTGTCAGAAATAAAATTTGTTTCTGCCTGCTGTCTGTACTGGTAATGTGTCCCCAGCTTCCTCAAATAAACTTACCTGCTAGAATAACAAGATGTGTTGGCATCCATGTTTTGAGGGACACAAACTCTGAAACTCAAATATATGTCATTTAGTGACTTCAAGCCTCAGTGGTTTGTCTGAAAACCACAGATTTTATGAGGAATAGACCAAAATTATGAAGCAATAATCGTGACGTTCTGCAAATATCTTGATTCCTAAGAGGCATGGAGGTGAGTGGACTGCATTACACTGCCTTTCTGACAGTGTCTGCCAAGTGATCTGATGTCTTTTTCATTTGTTCCTCAACTGATGGGTCTTGGATCTGACCTCAGATCTGGCTTGGTTGCATTTACTGGACTGTTGGATCCAATTCTCGAGCTCCTCCTTTTACCCACAATAACCTGGTCACTCTGCAGTACCGCAGAATCGTTTGCCACCTTATCATTCCATTTTTTGAGTACAGTTTCATTTGTAAATTTGTTACTGCTTTTTCAGTTTCTTTCGAGTCAGGGTTCTAGTTTACGTTCCCCTCCTGCTTCTACCTTCAGTAGTCTCTTTACCAAATTGGTACTTCCCTTTTCTTTCTGTTTCTTCTGCCTTTCAGAAGATAATTCCTTACCTCTGCCATTCTTGGTAGTTCTCTTAAAAAACATTTTTCCTTCTATCGTTGTCAGCCCATTGCCTTATTTTTGCTATGGCTGACAAACCCATTGTGTTTAAGAAATTCACTTCCTGTGGGCACAAGATCCGTAATTCCGATGCTCACAGGGAGTGTTTATTGTCCTGGTGTGTCCCATTTAAATACTGAATGTTCACTTTGTGCTGGCTTCGATTCTAGGGCCATTAGCAACCGATGTAACAAACTTGTCCTAAAGGGTTTGTTACCATCCTGTTCTTTGTCTTCTTTTTCAGAGGCTCAACCCCCTGCAAAAACACTTGAGGCCTCTTCTGAGGCGAAAGAAACAGAAAACTGTTTCCCACCTGCTCTCCAAAGGCAGCTTCAACTTCAGATCCTCCTGCCAAAGATCAGAATAAGTCTGATCTGACACCCTTGGATCTGAAACTTAAACATTCTGATCCAATACCTTCTGATACTTGCCAAGTCTAATGTCTCCGAGGACACTGTCCCCGGGGTCTTCTCTGGTGCCCATTTCCCCCCAACTCCATTCTGCCTTCCTACAAGAGACCCCAAGGAGAGAGTCTCGGCCTCAATCTACTACTACTTCCATCAGGTCTTCCGGGAGCCTTTCCGGAACCGAAGTGGATAGGATGATGAGAAAGTTCTTCAGAGCTTAGATTCAGATGGGGGTTATTCCTACTGTCTCCTATTGGATCTGTGAGCCTCCCTTCTGTTTTCCACACTAATTTCTCTTTCTCCAATCCAACTGGCTATTTTGGAGCCTTTGGATCAGAGAACCCTGTGCTTGTACGTGTCTGATCCAAATACAACTAGGTGTTTGACTGCATCCCTGACTTGTCTGGCCCAGATTCCTTTGGATCGAGACGAGTCTTGGAGCTGAAGCATTGGCACCAGGTCGGGGGGGGGGGCTGGTTTTACTCCTAGGTTGTCAAAGCAGTCCCTGCCCCTTGAGGGTTTGGCATTGGATAGGTTGGGTTCAATTTTCCCTTTGAGGTAGGGATCCAGGCAGGGTGGCATCTGGGGCTTCAGTACTGGTCCGGCCAGCTACAGCTTCTTCCGGTCCTTCTGCTGTTGAGGTGGTGAAGAGGGTCTTCTCTCATCTCTACTCTTTCTGCTTCAAATTTGACAGCCTTTCCACCATCTGGTCCAAGCTCTGATTCTCATGGACCTATCACACATGGACAGCTGGCCTTAAGTGTCCAGACAGTCCCCCTCAAGGACTTTACCCTCTCTTCAGACACCTGTCCAGACTGAGTAGGTTCCCCCTCGAGAATGTGCAAGAGGCGGCACTTCCTTCAGGAGTCACTCACTGATGACATTGACTTCAATGAAGGGGAGGGGTCCCCTAATGTCTCCACCAGATGCTTTCTCCTTTGGAAACATCTTAGAAATCCTCAGGCAGAAAGGTGGTTGGTCCTCTGCTTCCCCTTACCAGGAGGAGAATGTGTTCCTGGAAGCTTTTAGGTCTGGCCCTTCTATGTTTTGGGTGAGTTTCCCAACTGATCAGCTTGTAGATCTAGTTTCTTGGCAGGTGTGGAAGGAAACGTATACTGCAGAACCCAGCCCCCACTGTCTTGATAGGTTCCTTGCCCGGCCTAAGGACAAGCCTCACTGGAACATAGTGATCCCTATTGACACCATGGTTGTGGCAGCAGCCATGAAGAAAGAGCTGGCAGAGCAGAACTCCTCTGTCCATCCCTCTAATGGGAAGTCCAGGGCATTGGACAGATTTCGGAAGTGCATTTATGTCTCGGCAACCTTTACCTTACAATCACTGAACTGTCTGGCACATTTCACCAGGCTACAAAGCGATTCGAATAAAGAGCTTTCCAAATCCCTTTCTGTGTCCTTGTCTGTGGAGAACTACAAGAAGCTTTCTTCACAGCTACCCACACTTCCATCCATCTCTAATGCTTCCATGAGGTTAATTTCCCATGCTGCTGAGGCTACCTTATAGGCAGCGAGTTCAGGCATAGCCGTAAGGAGACATGCCTGGATGCACTTGTGTGACTTTGAGGAGCCCTTCAAGTCTTCATTTATCAGTGCTCTTTTTAATGGATCGTCCTTGTTTGGCTCCACTGTTAAGGAAATGCTTTCTCGGAGTGAGCAGGATGGAAAGAATGTATCTGCCATGGACATCCATTTTTCTACCCCTCAGAGATTCTTTTCCAGGAATCTGAGAGGAGGAAGGAAAATGTGGTTCCCCAAGTCCCAGGGTCCGTTCCAAGAGTTCTAATGGAAGAAGCCATCCTCGTGGCAGAGGAGACCTGCAAAATCAAGGGTTCTGAGACTCATTCTCATGCAAAAACCCTCTCAGTCTTCTGAAAGGTTGCCTGAGTGCTCATCTCTGGAGGCGGTCCGGGGGCACTTCATTTCACCCAGACACCTGGGCATTAATCACAAAAGACACTTGGGTGCTGAAAATCATATCCAGATGTTTTCTTTTATTTTTTATATCCAGAGGTTATTTCATACCATTTTCACAAATTCCTGCAAACAAAAGAAGGCGTCTCCTTGACATTCCACCCAGTTAGAGGACGGAGCAGCTCTAGAAATTCAAAAAATACTAGACAAAAGAATCCTCCAGGAGGTCCCACCAGACCAGAAAAGATTTGGAACCTACTCAAGATTCTGTTTAATGCCAAAGAAGACAGGAGACCTGAGACTAATTTTGGACCTTAGCAAACTGAATCATTTTATAAAGAATTAAAAGTTCCCAGTGGTCACAGTTCAGTCCTTTCTACCATTTCTGTGAAAGGCAAATTGGCTGTGCTTCATCTATCTTTAAGATGCATACTATCCCATCAAGATGAACAGGTGCTCTCAAGGATACCTGATCTTTCAGCTGGGGGCCAGTCACTACCGGTTCAGAGTTCTACCCTTCAGTTTCACCACAGCACCTGGGTGTTAACCAAATGTATGGCAGTGGTAGCAGCTCACTTGAGACTGCTAGAATTTCAAGTGTTTCCATACCTAGATGATTGGCTCCTCATTGTCCCAACCAGACATCTCCTCAAGAAATCCAGGGACTATGTGCTCCAGTTATGTCAATTCCTAGGTATAGTCAACCTTTGCAGTTCAGATCTTCAACCCATTCAGAGCCTGGAATTCATAGGTGCTCATTTGGATACAGTCGATTAGAGAGCCTCCCATCAGGTTTCAAGTGGAACAAGGTATCTCACACCCTTCTCCTCCAGCCAGACTGATTCTTCAGAATTTAGGGTTGATGGCAGCAGCCATAACCTTGGTTCCTGTCACCCGCTTTTATATGTGTATTCAGTGGACATTAGCTTTTCCATGCTCAATTCTTCTTCATTCTTTTTCACCAGTCAAACTTACTCAAGTATGCAAAGGTAACCTGCTTTAGTGGATTCAGTGGTACAACGTTTCTCAAGGCTGTCGTCCTTTCCTCCCCCAGTAGCCACAGTAACCAGAGATGCCTCCCATTTGGGGTGGGAAGCATTTCTTGGGAAAGGTGGTCCAAAGCACATGGTCCCCAGAAGAGACCAAGTTGTACATCAGTGTCCTAGAGTTGCAGGCCTCCCAGGATGGCCTTCTTGTTGGGATGATTGCACTTCAAACTGACAACATGTCTGTCTGGTACATCAACAAACAGGGGGGACCTGATTTTATTCCATTTGTCGAGAGGCAGCAAGTGTGTGGCAGTCTGTGATCTCCTTCAACCCCTTTCGTATGGCAGTGCACATCCCAGGGAAAACCAGAGTGCTAGCAGACAAAGTCAGCAGGTGCATTCTGATGTCTCATAAGTTGTCTGTCAATCAGTTAGTGGCAGAGAGGATTTTCCAGCGATGGGTTCAACATTGCTGTGATCTGTTTGCATCTTCCCACAGCAACAACAAATTCAGCAGGTTCTTTGCCCTGATCCCCACTCTGAGGGAGTCACAGAGACGCACTTTAATCCTCATTTGGCCCTACGGTCTCTCTTATGTTTATGTCCCGATACTTCTAATTCCTAAATTTTTACAGAAGGCACTTTGGTTGAAGAGCACAGTTATCATCATTGTCCTCTTTTGGCCTTGTCAGCTGTAGTTCCCTTTCCTTTGGTCTTGCCTTCTTATCCTCCTGGGATACTGGACCCCAGTCCAGACCTTCTCTCTTATACCATGGAGATGAATGACCCAGACCTTACAGGCTTTAAGTTGACCACATGGTTTCTCCAATTCCACTGATGGTTAGACAGCCCAGGCTTTCTGCCCTGGTGTGACAGATTTTGCTATCTTCCCAGAAGGCCTCTACCAGGAGAATCTACAAAAGTAAATGGAAGAGATTCTCTGTTTGGGGTATACAGAGGGAATTAGACCACTTCACTGCCCCTATTTCTGCTGTCCTGGAGTTTTATCATTTGTTTTTCAAGAAGAGGCTAGTTTCTGTACTATTAAACTGCAATTAGCAGTGATATCTAATTTTCATTCAGGTGAAAATATTTCCTGTTTAGCTTCAACAAAATTGTGCAAGGCTTTCCTTAAAGATACCTTTTTGCTTAGGCTTCCAATAAAGTACCCTACACCACCCTGGGATTTAACAGATGTGCTGCAAAGTTTGTCTGAGTCCTTTTGAACCATTTGCAAGCTCTGACTAAAATCCAAATCTCCATATTTGATCTTCCACAAAGATAGTTACCGTACAAACCAATTCATCTTCCTCCTTGCCTAAAGTAGCCTTGGAAGTAAATATTAACCAAGCCATTAATTTGACTGTTTTCTTTGCCATCTTTGCTATTAAAGGTGAATACATATTTCATCTCTTTGATGTACATAAACAGCTCCACTGTTATCTCCATAGAACAAAAGATTTCAGAAAGACATTAGTTGTGTCTCATTCTTTCCCAACAAATTGGGTAAACTAGTTTCTGGAGTTACCTTAGCCAGATGGCTGACAGACTGCATATCTTTTGTTTACAGTCAACCAAGTTTGTCCTTACCCAGACGTCCTAAAACACACTCCACCTGATCCACGCTACATCATCTGCCTTCTGGTCTAGGACTTCTGTTGATGACATTTGTGCCACAGCTACTTGGTGTAATGCCTATACTTTTATTGATCATTAGAAATTAGATTTGAGTTCCTGAATCAGGGCTACCTTTGGCCCTGTAGTACTCCGGAATATCTTTCCATGAGGGCCACCTAAGGTTTACGTAGCTGGGGACTCTGTCCCGTCAGTTGAGGAATGAATAAATGAAAACAGCATCATCAGATATTAGTTATGTACTCACCATAATTATACATCTGTGTTGTTCATTTTCATTCTTCCTCAACTTCCTAACCTTCTTCCCCTTTCCCTTTTACTCCTGGGGTGATGTTATGCTTGTTGTGAAACTTCTGTTCCAGGCTTGAGCCCCAGTCTTTTCTACTAGCCTTCCTTTTTATCTTAGCCTGAGGTTATTTTTTTTTTTTTATTGGTTATTGGGCAGCAAACGTAATCTGAGGTATTGCAGGGGGAATGGGGCATTATAGGTAAAGGGAGGAGTTAGAGAATTCGATCTAAGAGTCTAGTAAATTTAGCTGAGCCGGATTTGAGGTCAGATCAGTGACCCATCAATTGAGGAAAAATAAAATGGGTAACACAGATGCATAGTTATGGTGAGTAAATAACTTTATTTTTTACGGCTTTGAAGGCTGGTAAAAAGACTTTGTGATTTCCCCCTCCTGTAACCAGTAGTACATGGAACAGATAAAGCTCCATGCACCACAAAGAATTATGATTGTTGTCACTAATCATAACCTTAAATTATGCTCTCAACATGGATGTCAAGATTCAATCCATGGCTCGAACAAATAATACGCAGGTTATGGTCGGTGACCCGATCATAATCCTCTATCAGGAGGAGGAGTAAAGTTTAAATGAAGGAAGGAATTGAGCAGTTTGCCACGTCATAACAAATGCTAGTTTTGAAAAAAAGGTGTGCACTGCTTGAAAAAATGGTGCTATAGTTTTATTTGTATTAATGCATGTGGGCCTGTGCCACTGTTTTAGTTGTGATTTAATAGATGCTTACAACCCCCCCCCCCCCATAAAAATGCATAAAGTAATAATTAAACTACTGAAACATCTTAGCTAAAACTACTCTTAAACTTAAACCATGCTCTTCTTCAGCTGATGGCCTTCCAAGTATGTACCTAAAAATAGCAGCCAGTAACATTGCCTGTCCTGTCTCAATCCCTATCCATAGTGCAATCCAAGAATCCCGCATTCCCTCTCTCTGGAAAAAGTCACACATTATCTGTCTCAATCCTTATCCATAAGGCAATCCAAGAATCCCACATTCACTCTCTGGAAAAAGTCACACATTACCTGTCTGCAAAAGGAGGAAATTCAACAGACATTAATAACTTTAGACCTATAGTAACTTTATCTCCTCTCATCAAAATACTTTAAAATGCATTCAAAAACAGATGACAGACTATTTCCTGCAGGAAGAACTCCTTTCTGGTACACAACATGGCTTCCATCCTTCTCATAGTACTAGCACTGCCCTTCTAACCTGTATAGATCCTGTCAACAAAGCTAGAGATAATGGCAGACTAGTCTCTTCCTTATTTCTAGACTTATCTAAAGCCTTCAACACAGTTTGTCACAGCAAACTTCTACTTCAGATGTCCTCACTAGGTCTGTCTCAGCCCTCCCATCTGTAGTTCAGAAGCCATCTGTCCAATAACTGTCAGTAAAATGACACTCCACACTCTCTCCTTATGTCCCAGTCACCACCCACTGGTGTACCACAAAGCTCTATCTTTGGTCCCCTCCACTTTAACATCTTCACCAACACCTTCTATACATCCAGGCCATCCTATTACAATGTGCAGATGCTTCCACTGTCATTTACATATCTTACAACATGATACACCTAAAATTTAATTAAAAAATTATCTGGAAGCTTTAACAGCCACTGAAATGTGGCTTTGTAACACAGAACTCCTGCTCAACCGAAAAACGACTAAACTACTACTTTTTCCCCAAACCCCTGCTTCATGAAAAAAAAAATAAAATTCCTCTTTCTTGATGATACAACCATTGAAATCACTTCTCATAGCAATTAGGGGTGATAGTCATACAGTCAACCTGCATATACAAAATTGCGTAAGAAAAACTCAGGGCGGCGCAGTGGTGCAGCGGTTAATGCTGTCGCCTCACAGCAAGAGGTTCTCTGGTTTGATTCTCGGCTTGGGTGCCTTCTGTGTGGAGTTTGCATGTTCTCCCTGTGTTCACGTGGGTTTCCTCCGGGTACTCCGGTTTCCTCCCACATTCTAAAGACATGCTTCTGGACCATTTCTCCCCGGGCCTCTGCTGAAAACAGGATCTATGGAACCTAGTTGGACTTTCCTGGTCAACAAATGTTAAATAAAAATAAATAAATAAAAACTAGGGATGCTTTACAGATCCAAAAACGTTCTCATTGATGCAAGTAAAGCTACACTTGCCACTACTTATCTCCTCCCACACTTCTTTAAGGTCCTTCCATCTTCACTAACCTCCAGGCTTCACAAACTATTAAAAGTTGAAAAATGCTATAACAAAGTTGTTAAATTTGCAGCAATACCTCTTTCAGAACCCAGCACTGGATAGCACTAAAAAGCCTAAAATGGTTAGAATTGCCTTATCAACTAACATATACACAGCTTCTTACCACCTATAAGTATCCAGTGTCCATCTGCCTGCCTAGGACTAAAAAAAAAACATTCTACACAACTATGTTCCCAGTCAGTCATTGCAATCCAATGGGCAAAAACTCCTGTCTACAAACCTATCAAATCTGCTGGGCATTGTTTGTACTAGAGCCTTAATGCAGTCATTCCCCTGTTCAACAATGAGAAAAAGCATATACATTTTCCTTGTATCATGCTATTTTGACCAGACTTCTCTTCATTTTTTTTATTGCAGTGCCTACATTTCTTAAACCTGAACAAGAAACAGAAAAGAAGGGGGAAAACATGGATACCTGTCTACTTCAATTTCCCCATTGCACTTGTAAATAACTGAGAAAAGTTTACTTTATAATATGCAGATTATATCATTCATTATAAAAAAAATACTACTGTTAAGAACCAAATTTGGTTTATTTACAGATAGCTCTTTCCTTCCTCTTCCCCTCCAAGTGTTCTTCCAAACATTAATGACATGACGTAGAGCATATGTTTGAGTCCCCTACAAGTTTAACACAGTCAAAAAAGCTCAACATTTCCAGGTTTTCTTCTGTTGTGTTTCACAAGTATAATTAATGCTCTGCAATCCCATGTTTATTTGTCAAATTCTGAGTTGCTGGTTTTATTCCAGTTTTTCTCCATCTCCGAAATTCAGTCTCTGCTTCATTTCTAACCTACTCTCGGTGCTTCCAGTCAACTCTTGTGCTTTTTTCTCTCTCTCAAGCATTTTCCATTGAAACATTGGAAAAGGTTTAACTGGGACAGTCTCTCTAGTCTTTATTACCAGAAAAACAAGATGCAGAATTTCCTTCTGTTTCACAGCTCACTTTTTGTTGGATAAACTTTTGTATTTCCCCTTTAGCATGCTCTGCATAAAAAAAGATTTTGACTGCCCAGGAAAGAATATTTTGAAGATTGCTGGGTGCAGCAGTTTGAATCTCACGCCTACTTCTCAACATTTCCTGATTAGTGGAATAAATTTACTCCTCTTCTTCTTGGTGTACAGTGAATAATCATTTTCCACAAACACTTTGCTGTCTCCCACTTTTAGTACTTTGCCTTTCTGCCACAGTTTTGTTAGAACCAGCTTCTTCTGCTGGCAGGATTGCATCTTTACCATTAAAGGTATAAGATGCATTCTCATGGCTAGGTTTGGAGCATACACACAATGTGCCCTTTCAATTGACAACAACTGCTATGGAGTACCAGTCCAGTTGTTTGTGTGCGTTCATAAAATTAATACCATCTGTTCCTTCCAGTTTCTCTGGTAAAGCAGAAAATCTCAGGTTTTCCCTACATATGTCCTTTAATTCTATTATTTTTATGAAACATCTTTTCTTGAATAGTCTCATATTCAGCCAGCCTTTTCATTTTGACCTCCGATTTTTGCAGTTTTATCACCTCATCTGAATATCTGTTTCAAATTTCTTCCACTTTTTCAATCCTTTTGTTATCTAAGTTGATATACTCCATCATTGTTTTGTTTATTTTAATCACCTCTGAGTACTTTTGACTTCTTTTTCCTCTAGGTTACTGAAAGTCATGTCTTGCACTAAAACAGGAGCTTGCACTGCTTTTTGCTGAACAGCTGCAGAATTCTTCACAGTCATAGGTAGGTACTAGGCTATTGGCCCTAAGGCCTGTATAAGCCTAGCCAAAAAGGTACCCTGGCTTTCACCACCCAAGAAAATTATTTTCCTGTGCCCCTGTCGAGCAGAGCCACAGAAGTGATCCTCGGGGTGAATTTCCTATCTCCCATCCAGTCATCAAGATTTTTCTTAGAGTGCTAATGAGGAGCTTTGTTTGATACAGATAAGTAGTTTGTTCCAGAGTATGGGAAGTCTCCGGGACAGGAATCTATCCCTCCAGCATGTTCTGTTTATTGTTGTGACAAGGTTTAGGTCCCTAGAGCATGTAACTCGCAGAGATTGGGATTTCTTTAAGTGGAGCATGTCCAACAGCTCTGGGTTTGACATAGCTTGTATGTTAGGCAGAGTTCGCCTCTGAGTAGGCGATATGCGACGGAGTAAAGCTGGAGTTTTTTGAGACTGTCTGCGTAGGGCATCGCCTTGAGGCCGGTAATCCTCTTTATGAGGTATTTCTGCGGCCTTTCCAGTTGTTGTAGATGTCTTGTAAGGTACATACCAAAAGGGGCACTGTATTCTATAATGGGTCTAATGAGTGACGAGTAGAGGGGAACAATTACCTCTTTTTTCCTGGATGAGAAACCTTTTGTGATGAGGTATGCCATGTAGAAGGATTTCCTGACTACTGTGGCAATGTGATTATCAAATGAGAGACTACTGTCCACCTGTGTCCCAAGGTCTCTTATCACACTTTCGGTGTTAAGTAGACTACTGCCTATGTGGTAGTCCATGGGTACAGAATTTTTACCAAAAGAGATGACAATGCACTTTTTGCCATTGAGCTTGAGGCCATGGCTTTGACACCGGGCATCTGTCTCCATGAGGCCCTTTTGTAGGATGTCCACATCATTAGGATTTTCAATTATGGCTCCTAGTTTGCAGTCATCTGTGAACTTCGTTAGCCAAAGACCTTCTGTGTTAGCCTGTACTTCAGAAAAGTCGATACCAAACAGGAGAGGACCTAGGACTGTACCCTGTGGTACTCCACTTGTCACTGGTCTGAAGTCAGATTTGGAGTCTGGTACTTTCACAGTGTGGGTTCTGTCAGTGAGCCAGTTGGCAACCCATCTTGTGACATAGGGATTTATACTTAGTTTAGTGAGTTTATCTATAATTCCAGAGTGGGGGATGGTGTCGACAGCCTTGGCGAGATCTAGATAGGCTATGTGAACCACCGTACCCTGATCTATGGCTTTAGTGAATGCTTCAAAGAAGTCTATCAGGTTTAGGAGACATGATCTGCCTTTTACAAGCATAAACAATGACACTGGTAATCTCCACACTCTGGACTCCACCCAGTTCATAAGTTCCATGATGATACGTTCCATAGCCTTGCAGACCAGGCTCGTCAGACTAATGGGATGGTAGTTCCCGGGATCCGTGGTGGCTCCCCCTTTGTGGACTGGGATGACCGTCGCTGTGCGCCATTCAGTGGGCACAAAGTCTGATGAGATAAGGCTATGATTGAACATGGTACTTATGTTGGGTGCCAGTTCATTCTGTAGCTCGTGTAGAACACAGCCTGGGATGTTGTCAGGTCCCATGGATGATGTGTTCTTGGCTTTGGAGAGTGTGGTTTTTACCTGTGCAGCCATGATTACAGGAAGTTTGCATTCTTCTGGTATAGAGATGGGCCCTTTAGGGGGTGAGGGAGAGGTAAAGTTAGCACTGAACCTATCTGCCAGGATGTTGGCAATATCAGTTGGTTCTGTATATTTAGTGCCATTGTGCTGTAACTCGGAGCAGATCTGAGTGTTGCCATTGAGTTTCTTGACATAGCTATAGAATGCTTTGTGGTTGTCTTTAGAATCAATGGCGATTTTGTTTTTGCAACTAGCTTTGGAGGATTTTATGACTGATCTCAGCTTCTTACTGAGGCTGACCAGGGAGTTCCTCCAATCATGGGATTTTACTCTTTTTTGCAACAGTTTCTTTCTTCTGTTGTAGGGTTTTTTTATGGCAGGGGACCACCAGATTGGCTTCCTTTTTTTGGAGGATGGCATCTTGGTTCTGTTAGGGTTTGCACGATCCATGCACTCGTGTCAGTGTTTATAAAGTGCATTTGTGTAGGATTCAGCAGTCGTACCTCTATTGTCCGTCTGCATGGGTGTCGTGAAGTTTGCCACTTCTGTCATAAGAAGCATGAAGTTAGCTTTGGAGAAATATTTTACAGTGGTTTCCCTAATGGAGGTGGGGGCGGGATGTGGATGTCTAGGGTGATAAGCTTGTGGTCGGATCTGACCAACGAGAAACTGACCTCTGTTGTGGAACACCAGTTGCCCATGTTGGTAATGACCAGATCTAGGATACTGCTGCCCCTCGTGGGGGTGTGGATAAGTTGATCCAAGGAATTGGAATTTATGAATTCCAGAAAACGTTGAGCAAAAGAGTTGGTACATGAGTAGTTTTCCCAACTAATGGTGGGGTAGTTGAAGTCGCCCATTATTAGGGTATTGGGTTGTACCCTAATATTTTCCAGTGTATCAAGAAATGAGGAGTGGGAATGCTGGGGCATGGTGGGGGATCTGTAGAAAACTTCAGTTTGGATTGCGGTCTTGCCCAGAGTTAGTTGCACTTAGAAAATCTCGGCTGCATTATGTTGAGCAACTAGCCTGGAGGTGTGGATATCCTTAATGAATATGGACACGCCTCCGCCTTTCGTGTGTCTGTCCAGGTTAGATGGCCGAAAGGTGTGATATAAATTATAGTCTGGTAATGCAGGGGTGCTCCCTGGAGCCTTGAACCAGGTCTCTGTCACTGCACAGATGTCTATGTTCACCATTTTAAGGAGTGAGTGCATTTTGAGGTTTAGACTTCTAGCATTGAGTAGCATTATCCTCAGATGTTGCTTGTTTGTACCTGTTACGGTGGTGAATTTGTCATTTGAATCTTGCCTAAAAAGGCACTATAGGGGTGGCAAGAGTCTTAGCCAGTATCCAGAATCCCAAGGGCGACAGGTGCAGGCCATCTCTGGCAAAGCATCGTGGTCTGTCGATCATGTTATCCCAGGCAGACAGATACTGGATCCCCTTAGAATGACACCAGAAGCTTAGCCAATTGTTGAAGTCCATCATTTTGTCCTTGTACTCTGGTATCATTCGGGGTGATGGCAGGATGCTACTCAGGGCTAGGGTCATACCTGCCTGGGCTACAAGATCGGAAAGCTCCTCCATGTCTCTTTTTATGTAGTCCAGGGAGGTACGTCTCAAGTCATTCACACCAACATGGACAATGACAGAGTCATATTTGTGTTTTTTGTGGAGTGACCTGTGTGCGTGCATTATGTGGCAGATCCTGGCACCCGACAGGCAGCTGACAGTAACTTTCTCCTTGTTTTACCTGGTGAGTGGAACATCAGTGTGCCTGACTATAGAGTCACCTATGACTAGAGTGTTGGGTACGTTCTTATGCCTTATTGGCTGTGGTTGACTGGCACACCGAGTTTGTGGGCTGTGTGCCTTTTGGGTTGTGTTGGGGGGTGGAGGTTGCTTGCTTTTCTGCTTTGGAGGTCCCTGTTGCTTGGGCAGATTTTTATTGAGAGCCTCCTTGAATGTACCAAGACCTTTTTAATGTCCGTCTGCCAGTTGCTCTTAATTTTGTGTGTTACTGTCTTCTGGTCTTTCTTACTCATTTATCAATGGTCATTTGCTGGCCATTTCTGCTTATTTGCTCTTGGATCCCCCTTTTCTTCATATGTCCAGGCTGAGCAATTTTTGAAATGGGTTTTACCTGTCCTTCTACCTAGAAAATGTATGCCTGGGATATTGATGCGCTTGCAACACTACATCTGAGCCAACTCATCTGGCTGAATTGAGGCTGTTAACATGGAAGACTGTTTACTCATTGCTCTGACTTTTCCTTGGAGAGCATCAAAGTTGCATATGCTTCTCATGGGTCAGCCCTGTCTCATTTTCAAGAAGGATGGCATTTCTTTGAGAACAAATCCTTCTTTTATCCCTAAAGTGGTCTGCAAGTTTACCTTGAGATGGTCTGTTATTCCCCGCTTGACTTTTTTTCCTAATCCCCCCCAGAAACAAGGAGAAAAAAAATTTCATGTTATAGAACTGTACAGGCCTTTCAATTGCTAATGCTACCTAAACAAAATCTTTCAGGAAAGCTAATCAAGTGCTTGTCTGCTATGAATATAAGAGGAAAGGACAACTAGTGTCAAAACAAATTTTCATATGTTTGTCTCATCCTATTTATTTTTTGTTACTGTCACTGTAATAAACTACTTCCAAGCAGGGTTAGAGCCCATTCTGCCAGGGATTTGGCTTCTTCAGTGGCTTTCTAGAGCCAGCAACTTTGTCCTTTGTGCATACCTTTTGAAGCACTACAAACTGCATTTCTTTTCCAGGTCCAGAAAGGGCTTTGATAGGACCATTCTCCAAGGGCTCCGAGATTATTCATTTTTGTTTCCTTCTCCCTTCTTAGTTCTAAGCTAGGGTAATCTACCCAGGTAGTTTAGTCCACTGCAACAGTGATCTAATGTTGAACATAGTGCAGTTTTTAATGTAGATGTTGTAATAGATCATTGTTGCAGTAGCTGTCATCTAACTCCTTCTTTTTGTATTTTTTTATTTTGTATTGCCAGGGTGTGGAAGTATATACCTGTGTGTATAGTTCTAATGATGTCCTTCTATTCATACGTTGCAGTATTCATAACATGGGGGAGTCTGCCACAGGCTGTCCCAAATGTCCATCCGAGTATACAAAAGTCTAAAGTTAGTGTAAGGTATGTACGATGTCACACACAGGATCCCTTCCAACGTCAATCATAAAGTGACATTGGGTATTTAGCAGACATCGGCACGTACCATTCTTAGAACTTTTCTGCCTCTAGTCGGAATGTCATCTCCGGTTGCTGGCTCATCAGGAAAGTTGCGGACTCCGATTCAGTTAAGTGCCTTGTTGAGTATTTTTCTTTTTCTTTCCGTTGTGCTGCTGTTGTTTGCTGAGGTTGTATGTCATCTTGGAAGGGCAAGTGTCAGTGTGGAAGGCAAAATCTACATAAGGATTTCCATGATCTGTCTCTCTTTTTGCGTAGGGCTTAACCACGATCATACCTCCTGTGCTATTTGTAATGCCTTTGTCCCAAAGACCCTGTGTAGTCATCTTGCTTCTCTTAATCTGTATCTAGCGAACCAATGCTTTTAGCAGTTAGCACACGATACTATGGAAAGTGCGTCGGGTTGTTCAGGGGGAACCTGTTCCGAGGGAGGCCAAGGAATCTAGGCTTGGAAGTTTTTGCTGCTCCTCCAATTCGGGACATTTCTCTCAAAGCTGATGTTGGTCCAGACACCTCTTCAGAGGTAGCTGGTGATTCTTCCATGGGTACTGCTGTGGAGGCCGCAAGGGATCCTGCTAGCATGTCCTTGAGGGATATGGAGATGTCCGCTTCAGATGTAGGGGGAACCCAGGCTCATCATCTCTGAAGGCCCTTGAGGCATTACGCAAATCCTGGTTCTTGATGTCCCTACCAATATTGTTGAATGCAGGCCGATGTATGGTCCCTCATCCTTCCACAGTATGGGTGTACCATTGAAGAAGAAGCAGAAAACTAAGCATCCTTATTCTCCTCAGGAACAATCCACTGATTGGCAAGCCTTTTCACAAAGTCTGTTTAATGCCTTTATGGCCCTTAGGCAATTCACAGGAGTTTCTCTTCTTTTTCCTTCCCTTTCTCCAGTTTCTCCTCAAAAAGGATCAGAATTGGGGATTCCTCTGATGAGATGATTCTTCTGGGGATGAGTCCTAGGCATACTGTGCCTAGATAAATGTCTTCTCCACTTGGAGGCGTTTCCCAAGAGGAGGAATCAAATGGAACTGACTCGCCAGAGGAAGATATTACCTTTGGAGACACCATTGTGAAGATGAGAGAATTTTTCAAGTGGGACTGCTTCCAGATCTCAGACATACAAAAAAGATGTTATGATCTTTTGCAGATGTATTCTCCATCCCCATCTGGAGTACCTCTACTGCTTCCAGCTTTATTGGATGCTTTCTCCTCAGCTTAGTGTCCAGATTCATAACCTCCTGCCCCTAAAAGGCCAGACAGGTTCTATAAAATGCCAGAAGATAGTAATTTTTTTGTTTAAGTGACCTTCTGCAGACCCAGCTACAGTCTCAGTGGCTGCAAATTAGCCCTCTAAGTTCTTGCCTTCTACCTCCCTTCTACCCTCTGACAAGGAGAGCAGAGTTATGTCGAAGTTGTGGGAAAAAGCATATACTTCGGCCACTCAGACCCAAATAATTCTAAATTTTCCTTAGCCCTCCTTTCTCAAGCCACTAAGCTCCTTTCTGAGCTTCCAGACTCTTAGGATCATTGGAGGTTACTAGGCTAATGGCCCTAGGGCCCTTGCAAGCCTAGCCAAGAGTTTATCCCCAAAAAGAAACCTCAGTCAGCACCTGTCACCCTTGTCATTGAGAGAGATGGGTGGAACCCCTGGGACAGATTTGTGGTTTCCCATCCACTCATCGGGGTTGCTCTTGAAGAGGGTCAGCGAGGTACTCTGTTTGACATGTATGGGAAGTGTATTCCAGAGGCAGGCAGCCTTTGGGAGACAAATCTGCGTCTCCGGCAGGCTTTGTTGATGACACACATTAGATTCAGGCGTTTCGAGTCGGTAATGCATGAGGAGTTAGACTTATGGATATGAGCATCTCTATTAGGGTAGGGTCTGAGATTGCTTTGTAGGCGAGATGCAGATCACCCCTGAGCAATCTTATCTAATACTAAATAGAGTGATAGAGATTTGATCCTGTCCACATAGGACAGGTGTTGGAGGCCATGGATTCTATTTGTGAGGTATTTGTTAGCTTTCCAGTTGGTGCAGATGTTTGGGGGAGTTATGCTCAATTATTGGTCTAATGAGGGAGGAGTATAGAGAGATAATAACCTCATTTTTTCTGGATGCAGTCCCTTTACTTATGAGATGAACCAAGTAAAAAGCTTTTCTGACCACTGCCACTACATGATGGTCAAATGTGAGATTATCAACTTGAGTGCCCATGTCACACCATAGGTTGTGTGCTTAGGGGGTTGTCGTTGATGTGGTAATCAGTAGGGGCTGTGTTTTTGCCAAATGGTATGATACTTTTTTTTTTTTGCTTTTAGCTTGAGGGCTTGAGGCCATGAATTTGGTACCAGTCATTAATTGCTGAGACCCTCTTGCAGTATGTTTTTAACACTAAATCTCAACTTACTTCCATTTTAGGTTCCTCTGCCCAAGTGATATGTCATTCTATTAAATGCAGCGGAAGTATCTGCCAGAGTGGCTGCATCTAGTTCTGTCCTTTGGAGATGCTCTTGGTGGAGACTCCAATCACTGCCAGATGACATCAAAGATGAAATTATGTATGCTTCTCTAGATTCCAAGGCTTTGTTTGCGTCTGCAAGCGGTTGAACGTTTTAAGTCCTTGCTAGAAAAGGGCAAGGAGCTCCAGGACCTTAAACATATTTTTGTGTCACCAGTTCCAAGATTTCAAAGGAACTATCCTTCTAAAACCACTTTTATAAGGAAGTTATCCAGATGACCTTCTAAAAGTATAAGCGGTACCAGAAGGCCATATTCTGCCAAGTCTACTTCTACTACTACTGCTGCTCAGAAACGTCTCTTTCCAAGCAAGCCATGTAGTCTGTAACTACCAACCTACTTGCAGTCAGACCCCCCCCCCCCCATCCTTATGTCTTTCCATGTCTTTCCCTGCTTGGAAATAGATCACCCAAGACTCCTGGGTCCTTTACATTATCCTCAGAGGATACTTTATGGTATGGATAACTCCTCCTACCTTCAGGGGTATTCCACAACCTCCAAAAGATCAGTTGACTTGCTTTCTTTCCATGGGTGATTCACACCTTGCTCTGTCAGGGTACCATTCAGGAGGTTCCACCTTCCCAAAAAGGAAAGGTTTTCTCAACAAGAATATTCCTAGTCCCCAGAAAGGATGGTCCTTGGAGATGCATTCTAGATCTGTCCCATCTAAACACCTTCTTAAAGGTACCCTCCTTTTGCATGCTTTCCTTAAACGCACTGCTTCCTCTCATTCATCCACAGGCCTTCATGTTGTCACTGGACATCAAGGTGCCTGTCTTCACATCCCCATTAATCCTCTTTTCAGGTAATTTCTGTGCTTTGGTATTGCTTCCTCACATTTTCAATTTTCTGCCTTGCCTTTTGGGTCTATCTACGGCACCAAGGGTCTTCACAAAATGTTTAGCTCCTGTCATTGCCTATTGCAGACTCTGGGTATTCAGATTTTCCCTTATCTGGATGACCTCCTCCTGCAGGCTCATTCTCCAGACCTACTTATTCAGAACCTTTAATTCAAAGTTTCTCTTCTGGAAAGACTAGGATTCACTAGTAATTTCCAAACATCCTCTCTCATTCCTTCAAAGGACCATGTCCTCCTAGGATGCGGAATTCAAGCAAACAAGATGTTGACTTCCTTACCTCCTCAGAAGGTCTTGTCTCTAACCAATTAATTTCAAGCGATCACCCCACTCCAGTCCCTGACTGCTAGGCTTCATGGCATCCACTATTCCCATGTTACCTCTGGCCAAACGTCACATGAGGAAACTCCAGTGGTATCTCAGGTCAGTTTGGATGCAACATGCTCATCCACTAGATTTTGTGATTCCTCTCCTTCCCTACTTGCAAAAAGAATTAGCGTCGTTGAATCCAGAACTTCCCCTATAACTCTCCTCCATCTCCGTTGTTCACAGACGCCTCGGACGGGGGATTGGGGGGGCAACCTTTCATCCTCTTTTTCAGCCAGGTCCTTTAAAGTGGTTCACAGACAACACCACAGTTCTTTGGTATGTCAACAAGTGGGGGGGGGGGGGCAAGTCATATCTCCTGTGCAGGTTTGCTGTCGAGACTTGGGGGTTGGCAACTTGATGTCAGCTGATTCTTCAAGCAGTTTACATTCTTTCTAGTCAGAATGTGGTGGCAGACGTATTGAACAGGTCCCTGACTCAATCGCATGATTGGATGTTGCATGTGTTTCTGGGCATTATCCACTGGTGGGGTACTCCTCAATTAGATCGGTTTGCCTCCCCTGTGAACAGACAACTTCCAAAGTTTTGTGCCAGAGGTCCCAATCCTTAGGCATGGAAGACGGATGCCCTGTTTTCTTGAATGAAAGGGGGTGTTTCTCTCTGCATTCCCCCCTTCCCCCTCCTTCTGAAAGTTCTATTGAAAATTCAACCTGACCAACCAAAAATCTTGTTGGTGACTTCCTTTTGTCCAAGACAGCATTGGTTCCCCCTTCTGCATTTAGCCATGGGCAGTCATCACAAGTTACCACACAGGGTGAATCTACTCACACAGATCGAGATCTCTAATACATCCACAAATGTCAACCCTTCAGAGGGCACTGTGGGTGATGGGGTTTTGATACCTTTCAGACCCGTATTTTCCGAGGATGTGTTACAAGTTCTGCAGAAGGCCAGTAAACCCAATACTAAGAAATCCTACATTTCCAAATGGAAGAGGTTTTCAGTCTGGTGTCTTTCCAAAGATCTACAACCATTGTCTGTGGTATTCTACTGGTTCTGTCTTACCTTTGTGAACTGTTGAAGACTGGATTACAATACTCTTCAGTAAAAGCTCATCTCTCAGCCATTTCTGCCTGTCTCCCTATGAACCCTCCATTGGCTTCTAGGTTGGAAGTCCAGCTTTTCTTGAAAGGTGTCATTCATGTCAGACCACCAAGGAAAACAGTTCCTCCTCCTTGGGATTTAAACTTTGTTTTGGAAAAAACTTGCATTGCTTCCCTTTGAACCAGCAGTTTTGTCTTCCCTTCAACATTGCATTTGGAAGACTGCTTCTTTGGGCTATCACTTAAACCAGAAGGGTTTCAGAACTTCAGACCCTTATGGCTTCTTCTCCTTTTACTGTTTTTCACAAATATAGGCCTTCCCTAAGCACTAATTTCTTCTTCATGCTTAAGGTGGTGAATGAGTTGTCACTTAATCAGTCTATTAACTAACCAGTTTCTTTTCCCCTCCACAATCTTCTAGTGAGAGGATCTTAGACGCCTTGGATGTGCATAGACAACTCTGATTTTATTTGGATAAAACTAAGTCTTTTTGGAAATCTGACCATCTGTTTCTTACCATTCCAGGGCTCTAGGCAGACATGTTACCAAGCAGACAATCTCCTCCTGGATCTCTAAGGCTATTTCCTTTTGTTATGCGGCTCATGGAAGAAGCCTTACTTATCCAGTTAAGGCTCATTCCACTGGAGTTGTCTTCAGGTGCTTTTTTCAAAAGTCTGGATACTTTCTCTATCTTAGAAGCAGCCACTTTGTCTTCTGTACATACTTTCACAAAACATTACAAGTTGGATGGTATATCAAGATCTAGAGCTGGTTTTGCCAGTGCTATTCTTCAGGGGTTTGTAGAGTGCTACTTTCCCTCCTCCCACTCTTAGTTCTGCATGAGCTTTCGTTTTCTCCCTCATGTTATGAGCAATGCAACATATGAATAGAAGGACATAGAATGGTTGTGTAAAATCTTACCATAACTATAGATGTCCTTCTCTTTTGTATGTTGCAGTATTCTATCCCTCCCACCTTCCTTCTGATGCTTGCTTGTTTGTTTCCTGGATGTGTGTTTTCTCAGTTTATTTCAGGCTGATGTTCTTCCTGGGGCATTCAGTTCTGAGGATAGTGCGTGCTGACATCTGCTATATACCCAACATCACTTTATGACAGACATTGAAAAGGGATCCTATGCAAGACATCACACAGTACAGTACAGTAGCTTTAGACATTTGTATACTGGCCGGATGTTGTTCGGGGCAGCTTGTGGTGGACTCCCCATGTTATGAATACTGTAGCATGTATAAGAGAAAGGATATCTGTGGTTATGATAAGATTTTGCACAACTATTCTTTACCGTTGGTAACATTTTTCCTTTCAAGGCTATTGCTTCCCTTCTTGAGACAAAGTTCTAAGGTACTGGTGCTCTGTGTTTATATATGAAGCTCCTCTCAAGCTTCTGAAGTCATGCTAAAGCTTTATAAAGCTGTCCAGTGGCAGTGGATAGGAACCAAATAGTTTAGGCTACTGCAACACTAATCTATTAGAAAATCTACTGTTATAGAAAGTTTACTTACACAGCTGTACTTTCTTTGCCATAATTTCAGGCTGAAAACTTAAACTTTTAAGTGATATTAAAGGAGTTGCATTGGGGGAAGGTGTTATTCATAAGCTGGACTGATTTTCTCATAATATGTTTATTTTTTATTTTTATTTTATTTTACATTTGTTAACCGGGCTAGTCTAGCTGGATGTATGTCCATTTTCAGTAGAGGCCCGGGGAGAAAAGCTCCACAGATACTAAATTACAAGGAGACAAATTACAAAATAAATTCAGTACAAAAAGAATATACATTTAGTAACACGAAAAACAAAATACCTAAGGAACACACTCAAAATATAGTTGTTCAGTAGAAGCATTACAAAACATCAAGATTAGCAACATATTTTTGATAATCCGTTGGAGAGAAAAAGTAGAACGGGAGATAAGAAGGGAATTACAGAAGAAATGCAAAGGAAGAAGAGAGAAAGAAGCATTTGTCGAGTGAGGAAAAGGGTAAGAAGATGGAAAAGAGGACAGGGGAGAGAAAAAGGAGGAGAGGGTAGGAGCATAGGAGGAGAGTAACAGGGCAATAAGAAGAAGGAATAAGTATAGTAAATACGTATAGTGTAAAGATTCTAGTAGTGTAGGGGGAAAGAAGAAGGTCAGTCAGGAGTCCTACAGGAGCAGAGCCAGTGATTTTGGAAGTACAGTTTGATTTTTTGTTTGAAGAGAGGTAAGGAGGGGATTAGAGTTATATCAGTGGGTAGCTGATTCCATATCCTTCCTAGAGTATTAGTGAACAGAGAGTCACCAGCTAAGTTATGGGACTTTACAGATTTGGTCATGAGTTTAGAAGAAGATCGAAGGGAGGTAAGATTATTATAAGGGATTAAAAGTTGAGAAAGTATAGGGGTATTATAAGGTTGGTACAGTATCTTGTGAGCAATGGTAAGTTGGGAGATCAAAAGACAGTTTTGTAGCTCAAGCCAGCCTAGGAGTTTTAGGTTATGACAGTGATGTGTTCTGAAAGGGTTACTGGTGGCAAAGCGGGCAATGCTATTGTAACAAGTTGCTAGTTTATTTAGGTTGGCCTTCTTAAGGTTAGTGAAGATAGGTGAGGCGTAAAAGAGGGTAGATATAAGATGGGAGTGGGCAATAGTAGCTCTGGTAGAAGGTGTGAGAAAAGGTTTGATACGGTATAATGATCCAATTTTTTTATTAACAGTTTTGATGATGTTATTGATGTGTTGATCAAAAGTGAGATTGTTGTCTGGTTATTCCTAGCAGTTTAGTTGATGTGTCGGGAGAGATAACAGTAGTGTCATTGGATAAAATGTTGAAGTTTAATGGGGAGGCTTGAGTGGTAGGAGTGAAAATGAGAAGTTTTGTTTTTTTAGCATTGAGGAGGAGGTACCGTCTAGTAAACCAAGTTTCTACGGTGTTGAAGGTGGTTTGAGTTAGAGAGAGTAGCTCTGCGGAGGTAGATGCTGAGCAAATAATCGTGGAGTCGTCAGCATATTGGATGCAGGTAGCTTGTGGGATGATAGTGTTGAGATCGTTTATGTAAAGGGAGAAGAGAAGTGGACCGAGAATAAAGCCCTGTGGGACTCCAATAGAAACAGGCAATAGTGAAAAGATATGATTGTCCCAAAGAACGGCTTGATGCCTGTTGCTTAGATAAGAAGTAAACCATTTAATAGCCAGGTTATCAAATGAGAGGGATTTCAGGATGTTAATAAGGGAAGAGGTGGTTCACCATGTCAAAAGCTTTAGAGAGGTCAATGAATAGAGAAAAGATTCGAGTTACGATAGTTGTTGATAGTATCAACGAAGGAAAGGAGGGCAGTGGAGGTGCTATGGTGGGGTCTAAAGCCATGTTGACAGTTGGCTATTATGTTGTGTGAAGAGAGATATTGTATGAGTTGCTGATGGATGCATCTCTCCATGATCTTAGCTAGTGGAGAGAGAAGAGCAATAGGTCTGAAGTTAGTGTAGTCAATAGAGTTACCACCTTTGTGTAGTGGGATGATATGAGAGGTTTTCCATATATCTGGTATGGTTCCCTCTTGGATAGTCCTATTAATGAGTATAGATATAGGGTATGCAATCTACTTAGCAGCCTTTTGAAGAAAGAGAGAGGGGAGTTTGTCAGCAGAGGGGGTGCAGGGTTTCAGTTTAAGAATAAGCTTGTAGATGAAAGAGGTAGAGATAGGATGAAGAGTGAAGTTGTACAGTATTATACCATATCAGGCCGACAGTTGTAAATTTGTTTTGGTCCCATTGGACCTCATTGTTAAAGGCCTGGGTCGAGTTACCCAATGTCCATGTCAGGGTCTACAAGCTACTCTCCAAACCCCTCCCCCAAACTTACTCCGTTTTTGCTGAGGCCAGTTGTGGATCCTGAGGATGTCCTGAAAGTTAGGCTCATCTGTGCAGATTTTTTTTTTATAACCTACCCGGTTCCCTTTCCCCATCCATCATGCTCATTGCTGACATCAGAGGACAACTCCCCTCTTTGGACCATCCCCAGTTAGGGAGCATATCATCTGGCGTCCTCCCACCTTGGATGGGCATACCAATTCTTTCCCTGTCACTGTCAGTTGCCTGAGCTACTTATCGAACCCGGGATGGTGGGGCTGTAGTCAAGGTTTAATTCTTGTATGCCAGCAAGGCAACCCCAGCCCACAGTAGTATTTGTCAAATTGTAAAAAAGATTAAAATCACAGTTCAAACTCAGATGAGAGCCACATTAGTTTTTTTGTTTACTTCTAAAAGGTGGCAGGTAAGGTACTGCTTATCCACTGTACTCAAGTTGTGCACAACGTGCACAGTATGAGTAAAGTCATCCATTTGTACTGGCTATGAAGTATTTAATGCTCCAGTTTTAGAGTAAACCATTGCAGTTATTTTCAAAAGTGTAAAAGGAAATTTATGCAGTGCACTTATTTTAAAAGAAGTAGTGGTGTCCTAAATTACAACTCAAAAGCAGTAGTGTTTGCTTTCAGTGCTGCACACTTAATGAGATATCTACCATATCTATGCGCCACAGAATATACAGATAGTGAAGGGGATAGGCTCAGAGAAGGAGTCGTATAGTTGTTTTGAATGACAGATAGTTGATTTTTTTTAATTCAGCATTTAGGCATTAAAACACTTGAAATGGCTGTGTTAAAACTGTAAATGTTAAGTATATTTGGATTGTGTGTATCAAAGACTGCTTGCTGTTTGTGGTCTGTGGTGGTGTCACAGTTTGAAGTACTGCATTCTTGAAGTGCACTTCACTGGCAAAGTGAAGGAATTGTGTTTTTGAAATTTTGCTGCTTATTAGGTTTTGAACTGCTGCATGGTTTAAGGCTTTGATTTAAGGGACTGCAATGATCTGATAAAGAGGAGTTTCATCCCGTGTAACAGCAAAACCAAGCCCAGCAGACATGAAGATTACTTGGCAAATAAACCTTTCCCTGGCTGCCATATCCTTTCCTTATCCTGTAATGCACTGAGTTGCCAAACTTTTCTAGATCTTTAGTGTGACAGAGGCAGGGAAAGATGAATGGATAAATTATGGAGGATGGACCTTAGCAACATGATGGGCCATATCCCTTTATTCTGCCTCCTACAGGCTTTTGAGGGGAGATCTGTGCCTGACATACAGGGTATTGTCAGACCCCACTCTGGACCTCCTGCATATCCACAAAACAAACACCACCAGAATTACCAGTTCTAAAGACCTTAAACCTTGCCTGCGGTATAAATAGGACCTGCTGGAGAGATAGGTATGTATCCCAGAGACTACCCTGTCTAACCCAATTCAAGTGCAACTTGGACAATTGGATGGGAACCGGAAGTTGACCCCTGTTTTGACACCTATGTCTCCAATGGACACAAGTAACATGTAAATGGTTTATCTCCGAAGCCCATGCTTACACTTATCAAGGGTATCAGAACCTTGTCAGAGATTTAGGATGCATGGCTAGGCTTAAAAAAGACCCTTGTGTTCATTAGCCCAGTAAACACCTATGAACCTAGAATTTCAGTTGAAAAAAAGCGGGATGTCTGGTCTGAGATGGAGACATCTCTTCACTGAGAGGGTTGTGGATTCATAGGGGAAGGCTACACGGAGGGATACTAGATTGTAAATATTCCGAACCTTTTAAAAGGCTATGCATATATAGTATGGCTTTTTTTTTTGAGAAATGAAATTGCTTCTTGAGGCTTCTTGCTATCTGCAGCAGGCAGAAGAATAGACTTTGGTCCTTTCCTGAATGCTCTTTCACCAAGTCTGTAAATCTGCATTTTACCCAGATCTTGAATCCATGACTCAATTCAGATAGCACTATCAGCTACATCACCAGGTCAGCTATGGAACTATAACTGACAACTTTATTTTCAGTCACATGTGGCAGTACATGGTAAGGCTGAAGACAACCAAAGTTCATTTTGCAGCTTAAGCACTCATTCTTTCCTTTTACCATATTTGTGAGTTTTGTAAACGCATACTCTACACTCCTGGGACTAAGAGTGCTAGTTTTGTCTAAGGTGTGTGCTAAGTTGTGTTTGTTTGTTTATTTATTTATTTATTTTTAGCCTAAGTTGTGTGTTGAGCTTAAATACATCTTTTTAAGAAAACCATTCCTTTAGCAGTTCTCTACATGTGCAATTTCACAGCAAGTACTTTCAAAGATAACATAATTACAGCACTGGGTCAGTTGTTTTATGCTGAAGTTCTCTTTGCCACAGTACCACAAACACAGGCACAACACATACACTCCTTTGAGACAAACAAGTCATTTTGGAAGGGGCATGATTCCAAAACTGCCTTGCAGTGGATTTTGTTGACACTTCATATAACTTGTTCGACTTGGTGGTCCTGAAATCAGAGTTTTTGTTTGATTTTCTCAAGCTTTGTTTGGGTCTTTCGGCTTTTCCCGGTTAGGGGTCGCCACAGCGGAACTCCGGTCCGCTAATGATTGGCAGTAGAGTTTTACGTACTGGCTTGCCGGGCCTAACGCACAACCTTCAACAAAGGAATGCCCATTCACACATGTCGCTACACAGAAGACGCTTTAATTGAGAATCGAACGGGCAACGTCTAACTGTGAGGCGACAACGCTACCACAGTACCATTTACTTTCTGCATTCTGGATGGAAACTAGTAGTAAGGTTCTAATTATTTAATGCACCAGGTTCCAGTCTGTATTTTTATATATGTAGGTGTGTGTGTGTGCGCATGCGCACATAAATCTACACATGAATATATTTGTTTAGCGTAGATGATTAAGGCTATAAGCTGATAAATTATTTATTATTTTTTCCTGTAGTCCTCAGTTTGATTCCTTCACTTTCCATTTGCCTACTTTAAGATTCTGAGAAGGTCACTTAACTTGAGAGGGCAACCGGATGGCTACCTCCACTCAAAATGATACTCAGCCCACATTATACTATGCACCCATACCTAATATATTTGCGCACTTTCAGCCAACGCTAAGCTCAGATTGTCCTCCCTTTCTGTTCTTTGTAGACTTCATGCTAGTGGATGACCGTTTCTGGTTTACATCTGCCATTAATTTTAGACGGAGCCATTGTCTATTTTCCCAGACAGCTGACGGGCTGCTGTAACATGGGATCCCAGTGCCTTCTGTGGATAGCAGAATGTGCTAATCACTCACAATCTGATTTTTTCGTTTTGTTTTCTGTCCCTAGGGAAGTGGGCATGCAGTGTTTTCATTGACGCATGCTACCAATAAGTTTTTTTTTTTTCTTCTGTAATTAAGCAGGGATCCTTAAGTTCCACTTCTCCAGTCCCCATGTACCACAAGTTAACCAAGCACTGTTCATATTTCACCTCTTTTCACAGTCATTTACAGTGAAGAATGATAAATTGTCAGGTGTCTGGCACACTCCCCCCTCCCCATTCACAAAAACATACTCGCATATTGTCCTACATTCTGAAGTGCCTTTTTGTTGCATCATCAATCATTCATAATGGGAGAAAAACTCAAACCATAGTGCCTTTTTTACCACATATTGCCTTTTTTAGGCAGTGCCTAACTGAAAGTACTTCCGGTATAGCAAATCAAAACCATGAAAATCTAAAGGTATTACTGCTAAATGCTAGGAGTCTAAACAAAAAACTCCACTCCCTAGAAGTTCTCTTTACCCTAGAGAATGCTGACGTCTGTGCAGTCACTGAGACATGGTTTAAAGGAATGGAAAGCACACCAACAGTGCAAGGTTATAATGCCTTCCACCCATTTAGGCCAGCTACTTCACAGGCAGGTACTAAAGGTGTAGGTGTCTCCATTTGCGTTAAAAATAAATATATTTCAAGGCTGGTCAAACAGGACAATGCACTTGAGCTGTTCCATGTTCAAATCACCATAGGTAAAATCCAGTACCACTTCCTTGCAAGCTGTATGACCCAGGAAATCCATACCATGTATTTAAACTCATCAAAAACACTAACCATCCAACCCAATACCATATTTGTGGGTGACTTTAATTACCCCACTATAACTGAGGATCCTACACGACACCAAATGTACATGCACAGAGATTCCTGGATTTTGTAAACACAAACTCCCTGGACCAGATAGTCAGTACACCAACCAGGGATGCAAACATACTGGATCTGGTTCTCACTAATATGGGAGACTGCTGCATACCCCCTACTATAATGCCTTCCCTGGTAATGTCAGACCACAAAATGGTCTCCTTTGAAGTAAAATTAAAACCTGGATCCCCAGCTAAACCTGAAATATTCAGGAACTATTCTAAGGCTAACCTCCTGTTATGTGAGAGCCTGGAAAATTTCAAGCCACCATAGACCCTGAGAACACTGCTGCCTATGCATAACTGTTCACAGAAACCCTATACAAGCATGTTAAATAGCTGCATAGAGGCAGCTGTACCCACTTTGAAGAAGTACAGAACTAACTCAAACAAGGCACCCTGGTGGAATCACAAAATCAATACGCTATATAACAGGAGGAAGAAAATCATGGCAAAAATTAGAAGGTGCAGCACCTATCAGGATAAAAGCACTTACTTCAAACTAAACAAACAACTCAGAGGACAAATAAAGTCTACCAAAGCGAAATTTGAGGAAAGTTTGGCTTCTCAGGCCCAGGCCAAGGACAACCACAGACCATTCCTTAGCTATGTCCACAACCCCAAAGGCAATACACATTTGTGTGTAGAGCTCACTGTAAATGAAGCCAACTATACTGAGCCAGAAGATGTAGCAAACGTCCTGGCTGTTGAATTCAGCTGCAACTTTGCCCCTACCTCCCCCGAGGAAATGTCATCAAATATAACCCACACACACACACACACACACACACACTGTCACTAGGGAACAGGTCCTTAATGCTGTCTCTAAGACCAAGAACACTGCATCAGTGAGCCCAGACAATATCTCAGGATGCCTTATAAATAGCATGAAACATGACCTGTATGGGCCTCTGGAATTGCCATTTAACTGTAGCCTGCAAACAGGCTTTGTGCCTCATGAATGGAGAAAGGCAGCGGTCATCCCTCTGCACAAAGGTAGGCCATCTACAGACCCTGGAAACTACAGACCCATAAGTCTCACTAGTCTTATATGTAAAGCCATGGAATGAATTATCATGGAGATGATCAATGCAGATATAGTAAACCTCAAGACACTGAACCCAACCCAGTTTGGTTTTGTCAAGGGCAGATCATGCCTACTCAGCCTGGTGGACTTTTTTGAAAAGGTCACCAAAGCAATGGATGAGGGCAGAATTGTTCACACTGCCTACCTTGACCTGGCCAAGGCATTTGACACAATACCCTACTCGGGCATTGTTGACAAACTCAAGAGGTTAGTTACAAACCCGTATGTCACCTGGTGGGTAACCAACTGGCTCACAGACAGGACCCAGGAAGCTGGAATAGGGGACTACACCTCTAAAAAGAGGCCAGTCATTAGTGGAGTCCCTCGGGGATCAGTCCTTGGACCACTCCTTTTTGACATTTACTTCTCAGAAGTCAAGGCCGATGTCAGTGGTCTCTAGCTGATTAAATTTGCAGATGATTGCAAATTAGGAGCTGTCATTGAATCTCACACTGACACAAAGGCTCTCCAGGAGGGGCTGACACAGAGAAACAACTGGTGTCAGAGCCATAAACTAAAACTAAATACCAAGGAATGCATAATAGTATACTTTGGGACTTCATCAATTCCTGGTAGCTGTCATGCTGACAACACACCTCTTAGATAGATTGACCCAGTTGTCGGAGACTTAGGAGCACACACAGATAGTAATCTAGCCAGTGACCATCACATGTCTACAGCGGTGAGGAAATGCATTACAGTGTCAGTATTTGAATATTAATTGGTGCCTGATGTTAAGATTAAGCCCACAACCTTCTGGTATCAAAAGCAAGTATGCTAACTGCTGAACCATTTGATATCATTAAATACAGGAAAGGCATTTGACTTCTGTTGCACTTCTGTGCTATTTTGCTCCAGTACTTTGGTTGGTAACACCGAAGATTATGAATGGGTTGCCTGTCATAGCCAGTCTGTTAAAGAGTTTGGGACATGGGTTCATGAAATTCACCTTGAGAGCTGAGCCCTACAAGCTAAATCAAAACACGTATATCTCTGTATATTCCAGCATTTAGAGCAGATCATGCATTACATAAATGGGAGAGTTTCCAAAGGTGTTCTGACTTGAACCATTTCAGCAAATAGTTATTTTTTTGTATGATAGGGAACTTTAGCTGCCCCGATGTATTGCTGGGAAAAAAGCAGAGTAGGAGTAGGAATTTTTTAACTTTCAAAGCCGAAATTCACTTAGTGCTGTCACATACACAGCATGTAGAAACAGTGCCCGGCTAATTAACAAATGACTTTAAAAGCCCTAAGATGATTCATTCTGCTACACTTAGTTTGTGTTCAGAGTGAAGTATATTTAGAGTTTTAAAGGTGTGAAAACTAATTGTATGCTGTCATGTCATGGCTTCTATCAACACTAATTTAAGACTAGAAAATACATATGCTGAAAGGTGCTTAAACTTCAGTAAGCAGCTTTCTCCAACAGAGAAGTGTTCAATAGGTCTAGTGTATGTGTTTTTATATATGTGTGTGTGTGTGTGTGGCTGTGTGTTTGTATTTTTATATATATATATATATATATATATATATATATATCTCCCTAGAAATTTGATAGAAACTTCATATGACTCATTTGAATGAGACCATAAGACTGAAATTTCAAAATACTGAAAAATCACTTGACTGAAACCCATAATACTGAAATCTTACAATGCTAAATTTCAACATACTAAATTGTAAAGTGGACAATATAAAACCAGACTAGGTGGGGAGGCTATGCCCCCCCCACCCCCCATTGTGGGGGGTTGTGCCCCCCACACCCTCCCAACTATATATACTTACTCCAGGATTGCACTAGCGGGGGGAAAAAAGGTATATATATATATATATATATATATATATATATATATATATATGTATATATAAATAAATAAAAACATAGACACAAACACATGACTATTAGAGATGGTTGATTTTGTGTGCTTAGTTGACTGCATGTGATCGACTAAACAGATGGTTGACAAGTGTGTGAGATCACACAATTCTATGGGTTGGGGAATATGCTCTATTCCCGTGTTTGTGTGAACTTGGACTTAGAATTTATAATTAACAGGCGGTGTGGAGTGGGTGCAGAGGGCCCCCCCCCCCGCAAAAAACTGTTTTGTTTTTCTTAGATTTTGCATTCATGTTGACATTGGTGTTTTCCCCCTTATGTAGTTGATGTTTTTGCGTTCAACTTTCCATTTGTTTGACTGTCACCAGTACACCTATATATCTATATCTATCTATTGTACACACACACACACACACACACACACACACACACACACACACACACACACACACACTCTCTCTCTCTCTCTGACCCCCCCCATACACACACACCTGTCACAATTTAGTTCCAGTCAGTAGTGTCACTGTCTTTTAATGTAAATGCTTTCAAATGTTTAAACCTATCATGTTGCCTTTTTTTTTTTTTTTTTTAAATAAAAGTGATGCATATTAACAGACTGAGATGCGCCAGTGGTGTAAATGTAACATACCCTACCTATGACCCAGGCAACCTATGTTAAAATAGTGGCTTGGATACATGATGGTATGGCAGAGGAGCAGGGATGTGCCCATCCTAGAGGGTGGGTCCAGCCAGTCTTATCCACCACTCCTGGACTTGATCCTTGCTATAGGCAGAGACAGAGTCATATGGGTGGTGGCTGGTGTTGGGTTGACCTGGGCATGGCCACCCAAACCATGATGATAGCTCATGACAACTGCTTGTGTGGGAGCATGGTAGACTACATTGGAGGAGCATATGTATTCCTGTGGTGATGTAGGTGCTCATATCACCAAGTGGAGGAGAGGAAGAGATAGACATTCATCAGAATTAGCTGTTAATGTCAGGATGATATCCAGGATACCAGACTCTCGGATGTTTACGTGAATGATGGCCCCACCAGGCAGCTGACTCCCTGGCATCTACAGAATGTGATTTCCCTCACATCCCTAAGGAATGAATGGGCTAGAGTCTGATTAGAGGTGATTTGGTTGTCATCAGGGGCAGGGGAAGGAGCACTTAAAGAGCAAAATATTAACAGGCAGATGACACACAAATGAAGTAGGATCTGGTTCTGCCCCCCCCCCCCCCTCAAATGCCTCTTCCAGATAAAAAGCACATGCACTAGTCATTATATAATGATTAATTTAGAAGTAATACTGATTGTAACCAAAGGTTTTTCCTGTCTTCATTGTGAGACAGTATGAAAAGTGGTAGTGTTTGAAGGAGCAAGCCAGGGGAAAGTATTTTAAAAGTGCACGCATTAGTATTTTTTTTCCCTTGGAACTGATATTTCTTTTTTTTAACTGAATTTTGTTTTTCACTGTGTAATTGTTTTTGCATTACAGATGGAGAGAAGTGTTTGTTTTTTTTTTTCTGCCACAGTGTGTTCATTACTTTCAACAACTACTGAGCTATTATTAGCAGTGTATGACCTTTTTCTTTTAGAATGAATGTTATATAGTGCACATCTCTGAAAGGAAGGGAACAACTGTTTTTTTCCCTTTGTCTATGTTTTGTGGCGTTATCTGTGGTTTTCTTTTGTTCTTGCAATATTTTCTTTTACTGTGTACTTTATCCCAACACATAGTTTTCAATGGTAAGTTGTCTTTCCAGAAAAAATTCTCACAGTGAGACTTTGCTGCAGATTTGCTCATTGATATAATCCATGGTAAAATTGGGAGGTAAAATTATAGGGATGTTTTTCCACCATAAAGAAAGTTGAGTTTTGATCAAGATTTGAAACATTAGCTGTGTTTGCCAATTAATTTATATGCATAGGGACAGCTTGATAATCACAGAAACTTTATTAAATTACTTTGTTATTGTTAAAAATTAACCCGCGGTAGTGGTGCTGCGGTAGCGTTGTCGCCTCACAGCAAGACATAGTCGCGTTCGATTTTCAGCTAGAGCGTCTTCTGTATGGAGGCATGCGTGAATGAGCATGCCTTCGTTGAAGGTTGTGCGTCAGGGCAGGTAGCTCTGCACGTAAAAATCCACTACCAAACATTAGCGGACCAGAGTTCCGCTGTGGCAACCCCTAACTGGGATAAGCCGAAAGACACAAGATTGTTAAAAATTAAATTTTATGGTAAGGCTGAAGATTTTTACTGTGACTATATGGTCATCTGCAGGTGCTGGAATTTAGCTGTTGAGTGTTCTTTGTTTAGGGTTGTGGAGCTTGGTGTCCATTTGGGATTTTGCACTTCTGTATGTAGGGACACTACTAGAGGAATGTATGCACCAGTCACAAGTTAGTTTTGTAATCCATTTTATAAAGTTGTACAAGTAACAGGAAAAAAAATCACAGTAATCTAGGACTCTGCACAAGTTTGTCTTTGTTTGTAAAAGTAAAACATTTACCCCTAATATCATTGTTGGTAGTAGAACGTAAATGAAAGGGAGAAAGTTCACTTTCTTTTTATGAAAGTTTTTCATCTGCAAGATAAGAGGTTGTTCGATTTCCTGATGGCATCAGATTTGGACTATGATCTGATCATACTTCCTGACAGACTTCAGAATTTCTCAATGAACATATAACTTTTGTTGCGACAATATATTGTGTAGACAAACGTATTGGCCTATGAAGGATTCTTTACTGCCTAAATGTTGATACTGTGAAATTATGAGGTTAAAAGACATGGATGATTCATTCCATGTTTTTTTTTTTTTCTTTTAAGGATGTGCCAGATGCGGGTTGTCAGCTGACAAATGCTTTTTTTTTTTTTTTTTTTTTTGTACAATTGCCAAACAAAAAAAAAATGTGAATAGGCAGTACAGAGCACTGACCGATCAAATGTATGTATTTTTTATCCATACACCCACTAACTGTAATGAACCAGACCCATCTTTTGCTATTACAGTAGATTCTGTCTTATCCGGTCATCAAATTTCTGCCGTAGCCCTAGCAAAAGAAAACAGAGGGCAACACTACTGCCTCCTCTGGGCTAAATAATGACCGACCTTTAAATTTTAGAGTTGATATGCATTTTTCTAATGAATATTAACAAATATTGTTATTCTAGCTGATTTATAACCTATAACTGCTATTTTTTATGCCTTTTCTGATTAACCAGCCATTCGTTTATCCAGCCTAAGCTCCTGTCCCAGTGAGACCGGATAAAAGGGCGTCTACTGTATAGAAATTGGAACACATGTGTAATGGTCTTTTTGTTTTCAAATCTGTTGATAATGGCTCTTAATTACTTATGTCACATGTCATATCAGAATTCCTTCTCCAGTTATAAGAAAATACTCTCTCTCTCTGATGGTGTTGTAAAAGAGAAAAATGGAAAAGGTCATGTCAGCTTGTGATGTGTTAGAGGTCCATATGATTGTATGTGCTTATGATGCTGTAGATGTAGGAACCAAAGCATCAGCAACTCAAGCAGCATTGAAACGATGCACCTGGCTTAGGACACAAGGCTTATCATGGTGACATGAAGGATCAGTTTTTAGATGTTTCAGTGTTGAGTGATTGTTTTTGGCAAGACAGCTGATGAGATTTTGGGAAAAATAGGGAAATGTTAGGACTGTCGTTCAACAGATGATCTGATGTTATCAGTTTTCATTTTATCCTTGACAGATGGGTTTGGTTCCGATATCGGAGCCTACTTGGCCATTACTTCAGCTAAAAACAATCGAGCTTCACCTCTACCCCCAATCCCTCTCTTTTAATTACCTCAGACCTTGTTTGCCACTTTCCGAAAAGGTTGCATTTAGCTACTGCTATCGAGCTTGGTTTAAATTATTTTGCCCTTTCCTTGTTTAATTCCTTTTACCTTACCCTTAGTGTAATCCTTTAAGTGTCATACTTGATACTCCTTTCCCTTACACTTGTGTATTTTCCCACTGTCATTGTTGATAGTCCCACCTTTCGTAGTTTTATCCCTTTCCTGTACACGTTTGTGTACTTTTTCGACTATCATTGCTGATGGTCCTTTTTCCCTTTTCTCTTCTTTTAAAAAAAAAAATATATGTATATATACATTAAAAAAATAATAAAAACATTTTTTTTTCCTTACATGTTCTTTCCCTTCTGTAGTCTAAGTGCCTATTTTCTAGTGTTCTTTTATCTGTGGATATGGCTGAAAAGGGTAAGGGCCCCTCTAGTTTTAAAAAATGCCAGAAGTGTGGCCATAAAATAACCTCGTCGGATTTTCACGTTCTTTAGATGTATTGTCTAGGACCCCTCCATCTACAAGAAGACTGCAGCATTTGTCATGCCTTTAGCCACTGAGCCCTTGTAGAAAGGTGAAATAAGCTTTTTTTTTTTTTAAAAGTCTGCTTCCCTCAGCTTTTGGCGAAGCCTTATCTTCTGGAAATAAAGCAAAAACAGATATTTAATCCCCTTTGTCCTCATCTTCAGTGGACAAAGGCAAGAAAAGAAGCCTCTCATTCCTGACCTTCCCATTGATTCTGAAATCAAAAAAATTGAAACCCTCAGCCCTGAATGTTTCTACAGAGCCGTAGGTCTCTGCTTCTGACACAACGGCACCAACATCCACTCTGGCCTGGATTTATTTCAAGTCCATCAACGTTGAAGACCTTGGTGCAGGGAATTTCTGCTGCTTCACTGCTGTGATCAAGGACATACTGCCTAGGACTACCTATTCTCCTTTGGTTGATCCTTTTGCTGGAGAGCTTCCTGAAAATTTTCTACAGAGGCCTAAGTTTCCAGATACTTCGCCAGTCCATTCCACCAGAAGTCTTTCTGAGCTCATTGTGGAGAGGCTAGTGAATAAAATCCTATAGGCTAGGGGCCTTTTAGGCCCCCCCTGTTGGTTCCGACCTCCTTGGGTCTTGGTACCGAGACGTCCTTTACCCCACCAATTACTCCTCCTCTGACCTCCTCAGAGGTCTTAGTTGTCTGTTCCAGATCTTCCAGTACAGACTGTACTGGCTCTGAAGTTATTCATTTCTTCAGAACCAGTAGTTATCCTGAGCTCTTCTGTTACTTTGGAACTGGAGACCTCCTGGAGCCATAGCTGCCCTGTTCGTTCTGTGGGACATATCTCAACTCCAGGTTTTTTAGACCCATCCCTATTCCTCAGAGCTTCAGCTCAAGTTAGTTCGGCTCTGCCTTCGGTTTTGAGGGTTGGATCGTCAGAGCAAGGAGTGACCCTGGTTCTGAACCAGTCTATCTCTGTTCCAGACTCCCTTCCCTCTTCAGGGAGGCCAGCTTTCAAGGCTATGCAGAGGGCCCTTTTTGTTGCAGAGACTCAGTCAGTGCCTTCCCCCTTGGAACAGGTGCCCCCCCCCCCGTTCAGTTATTACTCATGCCTCTCCACTGGGACAGCTGGTGCTGAAGCCTCAGGCTTCACAGGCAAGGTACTGTCATCTTCTGTTGCTTCCCCAGATTATCCCCCTGAGGAGGTCCGTCAGAAAAAGATGTGCAAGGGAACGCACTCGGATGCTCTCCAGGAATCTGTCACCAAGGACAAAAACCTTGATGAGGGGGAAGGGTCCCTACTGTCACCTCCTAAAGATGTCTCATTTGGAGACGGCCTGGAAATTTTAAAACAGAGGAGTGGTCGGAAGTTCCAAAACCCTTCCTTTGAGGAATCTGTTTACCTGCAGGCTTTTGGCATCCACCTGTTTACTTATTGGGCGACCTCACCCACTGATAAACTCATTCAGTTGATTTCAAGGTGGGCGTGTAAGGCTCCAGACACCATTGAGCCCATCCCCAAAAGACTGATAAAATACTATCCACCCCCTGAAGATGAACAGTTCTGGGCCAGGGGATTAGCTGTGGATGCTAAGGTTGTAGTGGCCGCTACTAAAAATGAACTTGCTGAGGAGAGTTCCTCTGTCCATCCACCCGACAGGGAGTCTCGGGCTATGGACGGATTTGGGAAGCAGGTCTATGCTTCATCGACCTTCACTATAAGGTCCTTGAATTTTTTGGTACATTTCACGAGACTCCAACAGGATCTGATTAAGGAATTGTCCGACACCCTAGCAGGAGCTGTAGCTGAGGGGAGTCCAAGAGAAAGTGGCTTCCCAGTTAGCCACCCTGGAGTTTGTGTCCAATTTATCCATGAGGCTGATTGCTCATACAGCCTAAGGGACGTCTAGAGCAGCAGGTACAGGCGTAGCCATAAGGAGACATGCCTGGATGCAGCTATGTGACTTTGCAGAACCATTCAAGTCTTCTTTTGGAACTTCTTTATTTGGCCCCAAAGTATTGAGAGACTTTATCCAGGTGTGAGAAGGATGGTAAAACCCTTTCTGCTATGAGCATGCATTTCTCCACCCCCAGAGGTACTACAAAAAGACCATGTAGCTAAAAGAGGAGGCGGAGTTGCTCTCTCTGTAATAGAAGAACATCAGTGTTGAACTATTTAACCTAGAAATCCCTGCATTTAATAATGCAAAGACCCTTACTTGCTAAGGTAAGGCTAAATATCTTAGGATCATGTATCCCTTCAGGAGATAACATCAAAACCCTAAATCTCTTCTCCACTGGGCATCAGAAACCCTCCCCTCATGAAACCATTATACTAGGCAACTTCAATATTGATTGGACCTCACTTAACTCACCCCACCCCTTAAATCATATTAACCTTTATGGCTTCTCACAGCTTATACAAACCCCCTACTAGGGTAGACAAAACCTGAAAAAAAGAATTGTTACTAGTCTGGATTCTCACCAATTGTCTGTCTTCCACTCATAATTTCAGTACACTACCAGACACTCTAAGCGATCACCTCCCAACCTTCTTCATCAGAGACCAAACTAAACTCACTAGAATTAGCTCTCTTAAACACATCAGATAGACTAAAAACTTTAGGACTGACTACCTTAATATACACTAGTTGGTCCCCCCTTTTAACACTTCCTTTAGATGAAGCAACTGAGTATTTCAACACTGTCTTCTTAGACATTCTTAACCATCTTGCCCCACCAAGACAGATCTGCATTAAAATCATCTATGCCCCATGGCTTACCAAGAGCACTAGGCAACTTATGAAACAAAGGGACAAAGCATGAGACACCTGGCGCAAAAACAAAACTACTCCTAACAGGCAAACATACTTGAAACTGAGAAACACTGTAAAAAAAAAAAAAAAAAAAATTAGACTAGACAAAAATACTATAGTGAAATTCAAACTAAGCACAATACCAACCCACAAAAGTTATGAGCCGTTATAAACAGTATTCTCCAACCAGGTAAATCACCAACTCCTCATTCAAACAGACATCACCTCTATAAACACAGCCACCCAATTCAATGAGTTCTTTACCAACTGTATAGTAAAGCTGTCAACAGACCCACCCTCCTCAACCCCCACTATACAATATAACCCATCAAATAGTGCCACTCTTTCACTGTTAAACCCGTACGAACTTACACCATCTGTAGACACCTAACCAAACTTAAACCCACCACCCTAGCAGTAGACAGACTACCTGCCAAATTCTTACAAATAGCCACCAAAGCCATTTCCTACCCAATCTCTAATCATTAACCGATCAATCTCAGAACAAAAGGTACCACTTATCTTGAAAATCTCCTACATTATACCAGTACACAAAGGGGGGCACCTCCACTGACCTAACAAACTACTGCCCTATAGCTATACTTTCCCCACTGGCTGAAATACTGGAAAAATGTATCCACACACAGATCCTAACACATCTCCTCTCCAACAATCTTCTTGTCGAAACGCAACACATATTCCGCCCCAGCCATAGCATTACCACGGCACTCATCCATTTCAGTAACCTAGGAAGTATGCAACGCAACAATGGCCAACTAGTGTCTGCAGTTTTCCTTGACTTATCAGAGGAGTTTGATACAGTCTTCCATGCAAAACTTCTAACATCACTCTCAGAATTAAAACTAACTACCCCCACTCTATTACGGTTTCAAGACTACCTCTCCCAGTTCCAACAAGCTGTTCATTGGAAAAACTCCCTTTCTCCCCTACTTCCTGTAAAACTAGGAGTACCAAAAGGATCAGTCCTAGGATCCCTACTTTTCACTGTATTTACAAATAATCTGCTCTGCCCCCACCCTCCCAACAACTTCACATTAAGACCCAAGAAGCCTTTGCATCCATCGAAACCTGGCTAACAAACTCTCAGCTAATACTAAATCCTAAAAAGACCCACCTTATGCTCTTCCATCCTATCAAAGCAGCAGTACCTACTCCCCTGTTCTCTATTTCTGCATCAGATAATATCCTATCTCCCACATCACACAAACCAAATTACTAGAGGGTCATTATTGACAATAATACGAAATTTGACCAACGCATAGCTCATACAATAACCAAAGTCAACAAAAAACTAGTTTCTCTTTACAGATGTAAAAACTTCCTAAGTAGCAACAGTAAGGTTACCCTAGCTCGTACCTGCCTTCTCTCTACCTTACTGTATGCTTCTCATGTCCTAATTAATCTAAACAAGAGTGATTTAAACAAGCTATCAGTATGCTACAACAAAGTAGCAAAATTTGCCTCAAACTTCTCCTACTGCGCCCACCACTGTCGAACCCTAAAACAGCTTTCCTGGCTGAAACTCCAAACACCTTAGCTCTAAACCAACTTCTTCTAGCTCACCAAATACTGTACCAACCTGACAAAACTTCAGCCTTGCAAGACCTGAACACTTCCTACTCCAATAACCGAGAACTTAGATCTACTAACAAGGCACTAATCGCAATCTTCTAAAGCCATTACAGTTCTGGTGACTCCCTGTATTCTAGCAACATTGCCAAGACTTGGAACTCCCTACCACTACAAATCAGGGTACAGCCTAACAAAACCATCTTCAAAAATAGCTCATTTCCCACCTAAACAACTCCTGGACATGCAACTACCTAGCACCTGGATGACCTATTCTAACACCTTTCCCCTACTGACTATCCAACCTCTTCTTTAAAACTCGCACAGATGCACAATATATTATCACGTTACTTACGAACTCACTGCCACCTACTCCTCACTATACCATCTGTACCCACAAACTCTTCCCTAGACTAAGTTGAAAAGCTTTCCCTTAAAATCTCAGTGAACCTCATATGAACTTGTCTCTATTCTCCTCCTTTGACAAACTGGCTAGTAGTTTCCTTTCTTGTCTTATTTTTACTACAGCTTCAAGATTATCTCTACTAAACATACTGTATGAAGAGCAGTCATATGTTACTACCTGCTGTACTTTTAATTGTATGTCTAAACCACTATGCTTATGTAAATATCTTATGCAATCGTGTGTTATGATCTGCTTTATTTTATAACTGTTTGTCTAAACCACAATGCTCATGTAAATATCATATGTATAGTATGGTAGCAGTTGTTCTGGAGTTTTTCTCCCCAAGCGTCCGCGGAAAACGGAGAGCTGTGTTCAGTCGGACCTCCCCAGTAAACAAATGTAAAATAAAATAAATCAATTTCCAGTAATCAAAGAAGTGGTGGAAAATTGTGGTTCAAAAAAATCCCAAGGGTTTTCCAGGACACACATTGAGGAAGTTCCCCCAGGCACAGAATGGGGAACTAAAATGTAAGACACCATCCTTCTGGCAGAGGTGGTCCACAATGTCAGGGCTTCAGGGATTCCTTCCCAGGAAAGCCCTTTCATCATTCCTGAAGTGAGGCTCTGTTATCTTCCTCTGGATGCAGTCTGGGGACACTTATCCTTGCACCTAAATGCCTGGCTAAATTATAAACAGATTGTTGGGTGGAACAGATGTTTCCAGAGGTTATATCATTCCCTTTTCTCACCCTCCTCCCGTACTCAAGAAAATACCCGATGTTCCACCCAATCAGAGGGATTCAGCAGTTCAAAAAAATTCAAAAACTGCTGGACAAGAGTCATCCAAGAAGTCCCACCAGACCAGAAAGGTTCCAGAACCTACTCAAGATTCTTTTTGGTGCCAAAAAAGACAGGGGACTGGAGACCCATTTTGGATCTGTGTGCTGAACAAATCTGTTCAGCAAAGAAAGTTTTGGATGGTCACTGTACAGTCTGTTCTTCCCTTTGTGAAGAAAGATGACTAATGTACTCAGTAGACCTTCAGGATGCATACTACCATGTAAAGATGGACAAACGCTCCAGAAAATTTCTCCACCTCCAGCTGGGAGCCAATCATTACCAATTCAGAGTACTGTGCCTTGGTCTTACCCCAGGGTGTTCACCAAATGCATGGCAGTAGTAGCAGCCCACATGAGACTGCAAGGATTCAGTGTTTCCGTACTTGGATGACTGGCTTATAACTGCTTTGACCAAGCATCAGTTGATGGTAGCCAGAGATATACCCTTGATATCCAAGCCCATCTGGAGTTTACGACAAATCTCAAAAAATCACATTTCACTCCAACTCAAAATTTAGAATTCATAGGGGCTGTTCTAAATAATCAAACAATAGCATCCCTTTCTCCAGAAAGACTTCAGAGAATAGTGATACAAGAACAAAGGATAATCCGCAAAAAGAGGGATTTGGCTTGACTAGTCTTGCAAGCTCTGGGTCAATGGCAACATCAATAACTCTAGTAGTTTTAGCCAAGTTTCATATGAGAATTCTGCGGTGGTGTTAGCTTCCCAGTGCTCTATCTTTCATCAACCCTTGTTATACAAAATCCTGATCACCAATTGTTGCAAAATGGATCTGCTTTGGTAAGTACATTCCGAACAAATTCTCCATGGTCATCCCTTTATTCTTCCAGAGCCCACAGCCAAAGTGACCATGGATGCCTCCCAGATGTGATGGCGGGGCATTATCTGGGCAAGACGGTCCAAGGCACTTGGTCCCCTATAGAGGCCAACTTGCACATCAGTGTCCTGGAGCTAACAGCAGTGCTGCTTGCATTGCAGGCCTTTCAGGCAGTTCTTCCTCATGGGACTATTGCAATTCAAATGGACAATGTCAGTGGTTTGGTACATCAACAAGCAGGGAGGAACCAATATTTTTACCCCCTTTGTCAAGAAGCCCTCAGAGTATGGCAGTGGGCGATCTCATCCAACCACTTAATGATAGCAATGCACATTCTGGAGAGTTCCAATGTGATTGCAAACAAACTGAGCAGATGTATTCTTCAGCCTCACGAGTGGTGTCTCAATCTAGAAGTGGCGAAAATGATATCCTGTTGTTGAGGTCAACCTTGATGCAACCTCTTTGCGTCTCCCATAAACAACAAGTGCAGCAACTACGTCGCCCTTATCCTCCCTCCAGGGAAGGCACCCAGAGATGCTCTCCTGCACAGTTGGCCCCTGGTCTCCTATATGCCTTTTCCTCGATACCGCTAATCCCAGAATTTTTACAGAAAGCACTCAGGTTGAAAAGCACATTAATCCTCATTGCATCCTTTTGGCCTGGACAGATTTGTTGCCCCTTTCTTTGGCCTGATCTGATTTGAAAACCCTGGATTCTGGACCCGGTTTGAGAACTTCCGTCTAATCCAAATGGTGGTCTTCACCCAGACATTTTGAACCTCAAGTTGACAGCATGGTTCCTCTTTCCATTAGTTGCCAGGCATCCTAATATTTCCTCTTTAGTACGACAAATCGTCTTGTACACTCATAAACCTTCCACTCAGAAATTCTACTCTAGTAAGTAGAAGAGATTCCCTATTTGGGCCCATGAAAAACAAATTGTTCCTTTTTCTGCTTTCATAGAGCATGTCTTAAACTTTTTAGCCTCTCTCTTCAATGCTGGAGCTTCCCCTTCCACCATTAGATTGCAGTTGGCTGCAATCTCTAATTTTCACGATGGTTTAGAAGATTGTTTGAGTCTCATAGACTTTTTAAATCATTCCTAAGGGGCACACTTTTGTTAAAACCCCTGTTCAAGGATCCCACTCCTCCTTGGGATCTGAACGTAGTACTCCGGCCCAATATACATTCCCGTTTGAACCCTCTGTGGAATGTGAGCTGAAGTTTTTATCTTGGAAGACGCTGTTCTTGGTAGCCATTACTTCCGCCAGGAGGATTTCAGAGATCCAAGCCTTATCATCGCAACCTCCTTATCTGATTTTCCATAAGGATAGGGTCTCCTTATGAACAAACCCCTCCTTTCTACCCAAGGTTCTAAAAGAGGCTGTGGTAGTATCAGAGGCTAACATCATGAGTAGTTTACCAGTTTTCTTCTCAAGTCATTCAAAGGCGAATGTGCCTTACATTTACTAGATGTCTGTAGACAATTACGATTCTATCTCCACAGAACCAAAGTCATTAGAAAATCAGCTCAGCCGTTTCCTTTTCCAGTGCAAAATTTGGTAAAGCAGTCAGCAAAATTACTCTCACTAAGTGGTTGAAAGATTGCATTCCATCATTTATGATAGTAAAGTAACCTTGCCTAAACCCAACAAATCTCACTCAACAAGATCTTTAGAAACTAGAGCAGTTTTTTAGTCTAGAGCTTCATAGGTTCATAGGTGTGTACTAGGCTAATGGCCCTTGAGCCTTTACAAGCCTAGCCCCTAGGATTAGCCTGGCATCTTGCCACCCGACCTTAGTTCCCAGTGCCTGTGTTAAGTAGAGCCACTGGCGTGATCTCCGGGGTGAATTTTCTATTTCCCATCCACTCATCAAGATTTCTCTTGAAGAGGGCTACTGAGGTGCTCTGACATGTATGGGAAGTCTGTCCCTCCAGCACATTCTGTTGATTGTGATAATGAGGTTGAGGTCTCTGGAGCTTGTGATGTGAGGGATTGGTATTTCTTTAGTGTAGCATTTCTACAGAGCTGGGTCAGATATGGCTTTGTAAGTCAATCAGAGATCGCTACTAAGTAGGCGATATGAGACTGAGAATAATTGGAGTTTTGAGTCTGTCCATATAGGACAAGTGTTTAAGGCATAGGATCCTCTTTGTGAGGTAATTTTGCAACCTCTCCAGTTGTTACTGGTGACTAGTGAGGTACATGCCAAATGGGGCATTGTACTCTATGATTGGCCTAATGAGCGAAGAGTTGAGGGAGACAAAGACCTCTTTCTTCCCGGATGCAAAACCCTTAGTAATGAGATTTGCCTCATAGAAGGACTTTCTGACCACAGTGGCAGTGTGGTGGTCAAAAGAGAGGTTGCTGTCGACCTGTGTTCCCAGATCTCTTATAAACGCCTTCTGTGTTCAGTGGACTACCATCGATGTGGGAATTCCTGGGAACCGGGTTTTTCCCAAAGAGGATGACTACACATTTTTTGACATTGAGCTTAAGGCCATGGTTCTGACACCAGTGGTTGGTCTCAGTGAGGCCTTTCTGTAGGATGTCAACATCAGTTAATAATAGCTCCCAACTTGCAATCATCTGCGAACTTTGTCAGCCAGAGTCCCTTCGTGTTGGCCTGGACATTTGAGAAGTAGCTACCAGACAGGAGAGGACCCAGGACTGATCCCTGTGCGACTCCACTCGTGACTGGTCTGCAGTCTGACTTGGAGTCGGCTTCTTTCATACTGTGGGTTCTATCTGTGAGCCAGTTTGCAACCCACCTAGTGATATAGGGGTTGAGGCCTAGCTTAGTGAGTTTTTCTATGATTCCTGAATGGGGAATGGTACCAAAGGCCTTGGCCAGATCGAGGTAGGCTGTATGAACCATCTTGCCTTCATCCACATCCAAAGAAGTCAACCAAGTTGAGCAGACATGATCTACCCTTCACAAAACCAAGCTGTGTGGGATCCAGAGTTTGGAGATTCTCTATATCCTTGTTAGGTCCATGATGCTTTCCATAGCTTTGCATATCAGACTTGTCAGGCTAATGGGGCGATGGTTCCCAGGATCTGTAGTCGCTCCTCCTTTGTGGGGAGGGATGACTGTAGCAGTGCGCCATTCAGTAGGGGCCAAGCCTGAGGTGAGGCTGTGATTGAACAGGGCACACAGGTGAGGTGCCAGTTCACTCTCTAGTTCATGTAGAACACAGCCAGGGAGATTGTCAGGTCCCATAGAAGCTGTATTCTTTGCCTTGGACAGTGCTGTTTTAACTTGTGCAGCAGTAATATTGGGTGCCTGGCAATCTACTGGTGGTGTGATTGGTCCTTTGGGGGGGGGGAGGGTAAAGTTGGCACTGAATCTGTCCGCCAGTATATTGGCTATATCTGTTGGCTCAGTATAGGAAGTACCATTGTGCAGTAGCTCATAGCAAATCTGGGTATTGCTGTGGAGATTCTTTACATAACTAAAGAAGGCCTTGTGGTTGTCTTTACTATCTGCTGCAATTCTGTTTTCATAGCTAGCTTTAAAGGATTTGATATGGGATCTCAACTTTTTGTTGAGGCTGATGAGAGTTTTTCTAGTCTTGGGACTTCAGCTTATTCCACATCAGTTTCCTCCTTCTGTTGTAGAGTTTGTTTATGGCAGGGGACCACCAGATTAGCTTCCTTTTTTTGGAGGAGAGCACCTTGGTTCTGTTGGGTATGGTGAGATCCATGCATTTGTGTACATGTTTGTACAGTGCATTGGTGTATGATTCACTGGTCTTGCAACTATTCTTCATTTGCATGGGTGTCATGAAGTTAGCCACCTCTGTTTTTAGGAGCTTAAAGTTAGCTTTGGAGAAAAGTTTCATGTGGGGGAGGGGTGTGGCTTTCCAAGGTGATTAGTTTGTGGTCTGATCTAACCAGGGAGGAGTTGACTATTGGTGTAGAGCAACGGTTACCCTTGTTGGTAATGCCCAGGTCAGGGATGTTGCTACCTCTAGGTGGAGGTAAGAATGAGCTGGTCCAGGGCATTGGAATTAATGAATTCCAGGATACGTTGGGCAAATGTATTGGTACATGAGTAGTTTTCCCAGTTAATGGAGGGGTAGTTGAAGTCGTCCAGTATGAGAGTGTTAGATTGGACCCTAATATTCAGCAGGGTGCTTAAGAACGTGGCGTGTGAGTCTTGGGACATGGTTGGGGACCTATAGCAGGCTACAACCTGAATCACTGTATTACCTAATGTTAGCTGCACTTGAAGAATCTCTGATGTGTTATGTTGGACTGCCAGCCTGGAGGTGTGCGCATCCTTTATGAATATGGAAACACCACTGCCTTTGGAGCTTCGGTCCAAGTTCTGGGACTGAAAGGTGTGGAATGAGTTATAGCTTGGTAGTGCAGGAGTGCTTTCTGCTGCCTTGAACCAGGTCTCTGTTACAGCACAAATGTCAATGTTCTCCATTTTAAGGAGTGCTTCGAGTGAGTGCATTTTGAGATTTAGGCTTTTAGCGTTGAGCAGCATGAGCCTCAGATTGCATTTATTTGTATATGCTACTGTGGAAATTTGGTCTTTGGAACACTGCCTAAAAAAGGAACTATATGCGTGGCAAGAGCCTTGGCCAGTATCCGGAAGCCCAGTGGTGACAGATGCAGGCCATCTCTTGCAAAGCATTGAGGTCTGTCAATCATGTCATCCCAGGCAGACAGATACTGGATCCCCTTAGAATGACCCCAGAAACTTAGCCAGTTGTTGAAATCGATCATTTTCTGCTTGTACTGTGGTATAATTCTGGGTGACTGTAGAATGTTACTCAGGGCTAGGGTCATACCCACCTGGGCTACATAATCCGAGAGCTCCTCCATGTCTCTCTCCATGTAGTCCAGGGAGGTACGTCTCAAGTCATTCACACCCACATATACAATGACAGACTCATATTTGTACCTGCTGTTGAGGGACCTGAGTGCATGTGTTACGTGGCGGATCCTGGCACCTGACAGGCGGTTGACTGTTACTTTCTCCTTATTCAACCTAGTGAGTGGGACATCAGTGTGCCTGACTATTGAGTCACCTATGACTAGTGTGCTGGGCATGCCGTTTTGCCATAGGGGCTTTGAGTGGCACACTGTTTAGGAGAGTTATGTGTCTCGTGATTAGTGTTGTGTTGTGGTAGAGTGCTTTTCTGCCTTGGAGGTCTATGCTGGTTGAGTAGATTTTTATTGAGAGCCTCCGCGAAGGTGGGTGGTGGTTTGTGTTTTTATGTGAAGGCAGTGCTGGTGTATGTTCTGGAGGGCTGTGTTCCATATGATATGGTGCAAGTGTTGACCTTCTCCTCTCAACCAGCTATTCCGGTCGTGGTTGGAGAGTACGTGGCTTCCAAATTGGATATGTAAGTCCATCTCTCACAAGTCTGAGTGTTGGGAGGTAAGAGGAGAGGGTTGTCTGTGTACATGAGACAGTTGCTACATTGCCTCAGGATGCCCAAGTTCACCAGGTTAATAGGGGAAAGCACAGGGAACTGACCTTCAGACATGCCTGGAGGGGTGTCCCTTAATAAGTACTGGAGTTTCCTTGTAGAATGTTTAGTGCTGGTAGCACTTTTGTGTGCTACAATAATTGCTACAAGAAATCTGGTAAAGTGCTAGACTAATAAGCTAGTAAAAGTGCAGGAGAGGAGAGAACTAGCAGATCTAATGGAAAATTCGAAGAGCAGACTTTGGCACCTCTCAGAAGCTTACAAACAGTCTTGGATGCAGCAAATCTGTATCTGGACTAGACTAGTTACAGGAAAGGCACAAACCGAGCCCAAACGCGGGCTTTTAAACCAGAAAGTTTAAAGAGATGGAAAAACTGGCCATACGGCCAATAAACTACAAATTCTGGGCCAGAAACCACTCCTCTTATGGTAGATAGGGTACTTACTGCTTAACACTCCCACTGATAAGCTGGAAGGCTTTCCTCTAACACAAAAAGGCTTGGGGGGGGGAGGGCTCAGAAGCTTACATACAGTGTTGGATACAGCAAATCTGTATGTGGACTAGACTAGTTACAGGAAAGGTGGGAAAAGCACAAATGCAGGCTTTTAGACCAGAAAGTTGAAAGAGATGGAAAAAACTACAATTTGTGGGCCAGAAACAACTCCTCTTGTGGTAGGTAGGCTACCTAGTGCTTACCACTCCCACTGACAAGCTTGAAGGCTTCCCTCTGACACAAAAAAGGCTTGGGAGATTCAGAAGCTTGCAAACTGTCCTGGATACATCAAATCTTTATCTGGAGTAGACTAATTATAGGAAAGGTGGGAAACAAATGCAAATGTGGGCTTTTAAACCAGAAAGTTGAAAGAGATGGAAAAAACTGCCCAAACGGCAAATAAACTACAATTTCTGGGCCAGAAACCACTCCTGTTATTGTAGATAGGCTACCTAGTTCTTACCGCTCCCACTGATAAGCTAGAAGGCTTCTCTCAACACACAAAGGCTTGGGGGGTCAGAAGCTTAGAGACAGCCCTGGATACAGCAAAACTGTATCTGGACTAGATTAGCTGCAGGAAACGAGCGCAAACTTGGGCTTTTAGACCAGAAAGTTGAAAGAGATGGAAAAACTGTCCAAACAGCCAATAAACTACAATTTCTGGGCCAGAAACCACTCCAGTTGTGGTAGATAGGCTACCTAGTTCTTACCACTCACACTGATAATCTGGGTCTATATTAAATCACTGAACGCTTAAAAAAGCGAACAGTGATTAATCGACACTATGTAAGTGAAAGCTTACAATGCCGAAGTGTCAGAACAGAGATTTTTTTCCAAGGGGAAAAAATCGCTGTTCCAACAAAAAAAAAAAAAAAAAAAATTAATTTCAAACATTACATTAAGTGGGGGGCTTCACCCCCCACACCCCTCTACTTAAATATGCCAACTCCGAGACCGCACTACAATGCCGAAAAAGGCAAAGTACTGAAGCGGCCAAGTCCCAGGGAAAGAATTTGCTTAACAGCCGTTTCGATATTTTGCATTTTCAGCCTTTTAAGTCCTACCAAGACGCATTTGAAAGAATGTGTTTTCGGTCTTGTAATATAGACCGATAATCTAGAAGGCTTGGGCGGCTCATAAGCTTACAAACAGTCCTGGATACAGCAAATTCATGGGTCTATATTACCAGAGCGAAACTCCTTTTGAGCGAATACCAAAACACTGACACGAATTGTGCGAACCACGAGAATACCGAACGCACTAAATCGTGAAATTCTAAATCTCGAACTGTCATAGTCGGCCAACCCCACCACCTGTTACATACTACCTACCCAAATAAAATAAATAAGCCACATACATACACTAACCAAACCTTACTTCTAACCCTAAAGTAAAGCACCAAAACCCTACTTATAACCCTACACTAAACCCCACATACACAACTGTCTATGCACTATCCTTAACCCCTCCCTAACCCTGAGATCTGTAACTACCTCACACTTCCCCTACGAAAATATACACAAACAAAATAAATAATCCACGTACATACATTTACCAAAAGCCTACTTCCTAACCTTACACTAAATCTTACATTAAGTATCTATGCACTTGCCTTAACCCGCACCCTAACCCTAAGGTCCGTAACTATCGCACACTTACCTTATGGAGCTATACCACAGATGGGCCAACCATGGTAATTTGACATTTCCAAATTCGCGGTTTTGGACGTTCGCTGTAATGCAATACATTTTGACGTTTACGGATTCGCTTAAATGAACGATGTTAAGTTGTCAATCTCGCCTTCATTCTTGCTTGATGGGTTCGGAGCCGATCCTCGGCTCCGACTCGGCACTTGCTTTAGCTCGAGAACTCCTTTTACCAGCTCGAGGCAGCCCCATATCCCATGATGCAAGGCAGGAAGTACCCAGATCTCGTTTGCCGCTTCGCTTGGGAGGTCTTCTCTTTACCAGCTCCTGGTAAGTAGTTCACATTTGTGATATTTCAAGCCCCTTTTAGTTTTAAACTAATTTTTTGATAGTTTAATTTTAATTCTAACCTTTTTCTGACAGAAATCCCTGTCTCTCTTAATTTTTTAGTTAGTCAATTTTCCCTATCCCATCCCCACCCCTGTTAGGGTGTGTGTGTTGGTGTTTTTTATAAAATACCTCTTGGTATTTGTTTAATTTAATTTGGACTGGTGTGTCTGTGTGTGTTGTGTTTAGGCACCATGTCTAAGGAGAGGGTTTCAGGTTTTAAGAAGTGTGACTCGTGCTGTCAGAAGATGTCTCTGACAGACGGTCACACTTCTTGCCTGTACTGTTTGGGCCCTCTTCACCTGCAGGACTCCTGTGCTATTTGTCTTGCGACCCTCCCTCCTTCCCCCTGGCCTGGACAGACCTTGTATAAGAAACTATTATGCTAAAGACCATTCAGACCTGGTCCTTTTTCCATCTGTAAGTTTCTTCTTCCTTGGGAAGTATTTTATGCTTGGTGTTATTGCCCTTTGTCAACAAACGAGATCTGGGTACTTCCTGCCTTGCATCATGGGATATGGGGCTGCCTCGAGCTGGTAAAAGGAGTTCTCGAGCTAAAGCAAGTGCCGTGTCGGAGCCGAGGATCGGCTCCGAACCCATCAAGCAAGAAAGAAGGCGAGAGAAGACAACTAACATGGAACGTTATGGTAGGTACATAACTTCTTATTCGCTCTCGTAATAGGGAACCCAAATCCATATCTACACTAGACTAGTTACAGGAAAGGCAGGAAACAAGTTTAGAATTTATTTATTTGTTTGTTTTACAGAAAAGCAGCTATAAAACAGCACTAAAAACAATTCAAGTGCAGTGCAAGCTAGCACACTTGAGTGTGTAGCAATATTAAAGCAAATACAGTTTAAATAAATGCACTTTATTCAAACTGTATTCTGAACTGAATTCGATTATTGTTTTATTTAACTCTGAGCAGTTAAAAAGTGCCAAAAAATATACTTATCAGCTGAGAAGCACACTCAGTCAGAACACAAGGAGATTAAAGCAAAGGTTTTTTTAGTATAGAAAGGAAAAACAGAAGATAATTCAAGGTTAAGGACCTAAGTGGATTGGCCTTCTCAGATGTTCTCTCTGTATTAGGTAGAATGTGCTAATGGCACTAGACTGGGATAGAGCTGAACAGATGGGACTGGTAGGAGTGCGCTGAAATCAAAATATGATCTCACTGTTCGCAGCTGAGTGAGCAAATGAGGTGGACCCAGGAACTGCAGAGAGACCACAGTATTTAGTGGAACAAATAAACAGAAAATAAAATGCAGTGCTATCTTTAACACTGCAAATCTGTATTTAACTCAGCTTGTAATACAGTTGATGTCAGTATATAGCAGCCAGCCAAACAGCACAGATATTCAGCAAAATGGATATTTGTGCAGCAGCTACTTTGGCTTCTCCCCATACCGTTATTACTCATTACAAACGAGAGACTGTCTCTAGGGGAAGATCATCCTTTAGCTCAATGGTGCTCAAGAATATCCTTGAGTCCACCCAATATTATAGGTAGCTGGGGACTTTGTCCCATCTATCAAGAATAAAATGAAGATTGACATAATCAGTAAAGATGTTATGTACTCGCCAGAACATTCCATCTGTTGTCTATCTTCATTTAACCTTGACTTGCTTTCCTCCATCCCCAACCTCAAAGAATTTCTGGTGGAGTGGCTCATATTCCCTTGAAGTATTGTGATTAGTTAGGCACAGTAAATGAGGCTTCCCTTTGGCTTACTTTATATACATATATATATATATATATATATATATATATATATATATATATATATATATATATATATAGATAGATGCATACACACACACACACACACATCTCTGTGTGTGTGTATATATATTTATATATTTACGGTCCTTGTTGTTTTGTCGACAGTGCGGTTCATCGAACTGTACATGGTCAAAATCACTTTAGCGAAAGTGCCTTTTGTCGAACATACACTTTCGCTAAAGAAAACAACAACAAAAAAAAAAAAAAAAAACATGTACCTTTAGTTGTACATAAACGTATACTGTTGATGTACAACTAAGGAAACTCTTGTTGAGATCGTAGTACAGTGGAGATAAGGGAATATTCCCTTTTCCCGATTGTTGTTCGATCTCTGAGTGAGAATATTAAAGTAGGGGTGTGTGGGGGCCGCACATATTAGTGTTTACTGTTGTTTTTTTGTTTTTATGTTTAGCTTTTTTTATTTGTCCACGAAAGTGCATTTTTGACAAAAAAGACTTTTTCTGCAAACTTCATCTGAGGTAATTGAGAGAGAGGAATTGTGGGGAGAGGTGAAGCTTGAGAGTTTTTGGCTGGCGCGAGCTGTAGTAATAGCCAAGTCGGTTCCGATATTTAAACTGAACTCATCTGTCAGGGATGAATGAATATAGACAACATATGGAACGTTATGGTGAGTACGTAACTTTTTTGCGAGTCATCTCCTCAGTATTGTAGCAGCATGCTTTCTAGTAAAAATATATTTTTTTGGAAATTAATTTGTAAGACAGAAGTGTTTCAAGCAAGAAGCAAGTTTTATCCTTCTCTTCAGCCTCCTTTCAAATGAAGGTCCTGCAGCAGGATCAACAAAGAAATATGTCACATCATCCTCCATCTTATGGCTACCCCAACACAATCATCCCCCTTCGGGCACAGTGATTAGTTTAACACAACAAATTGAGGAATTACTATAGAGAAATTTTTTTTAACACCTTTATTGAATTATCACTTGTGACACAGGTAACTTTGCATTTATATAAAAGTAATCAAACTGTATTAACAATTTCAGATTTACAAACATTGTACTTTACATGTATTGCTATACATCATATAAGCTAAGCAACATTACATAAATTATTCAATTCCTGCCATTTTTTTTTTAAAGAAGAAACCTCTCTATTAAACCATCACTTACGACATAGGCAGTCATACATTTATATAAATGAAAACGAACCCCGCCAACACAATTCTAATTGCAAGCATATTACATCACAAACCATACTGGCACACTCCCAGTTGCAAACATTCTACATCACTTATCTGCCCAATAATTTTCAGTCAAACATTACATAGCTCATTTAAGTCCTGCCTTCTTTTAAACCTCATTCCTGTCCTGTATGTATTGTTCCCACAATTCATATTTTTCCTATGTACTTTGCTTGTACACTTTTCTAAAGATCTCTGTTCCAGTTGTTTTATATCTATTAGAAGTACTGAATATAGTAACATAGCTGTTTTAGATTTTTATTTCCATTTTCTAATAATTGCTTTTTTGGCAGTCACCATAATCAGGCACAGCAAGGCCTTACCATGTCTAGGCAATTCTGATTCTGTATCATAGCTCAGAAAAATCATCTCCCTCATTGCACCAGTCTTCCCACCCAGGAACTCTGACAGTGCATCCTCCAGGGAATCCGCCAACTCACTGCACTCCCAGAAAGTATGTTCCCAATTACCTCTTTCTTCCCCATCAAAACTCCAACACTTGCTATCTACCTGGGGAAAATTCTTTGGAGTCTACTTGGGAGCATAAAAATATCTGTGTAACATTTCCAGACAAAAATTCTAAATCTAGATTTTGTTGTGTTTTTGGGAGACGTACATATCCTCCCATTATTTTTTTCGTGAATTGCTTATCCAATCTTTCTTCCAATCCTTTCTAACCGACTGTGATTGAATCTTATAGCTATCCTGCAGTATTTTATATGCTCTACTAATTACTATTTTTTAATGGCAGCTTCTGTTCTAGATTCTACTAAAAAGTTTACCAGTGCTGGTCTTTTGTTTAGGACCCTCCCCCATTTCTTTCTCTATACCTATACTCTGATATCGGTCCTTGATAGGAAGACAAGTCTCTAACCTACAGTCCAAATAAATTCTTAGCATCTTCCCATTCTATTATTTTTCCCTCTCTAGTTATTTGCTCCCAGTACCTTGGTTCCTTTGCCGGTTTTCTCCAATAAATTCCAGTCCCCTTTTGCCTGTTGTCTGTATCAGTAACTGCAATGATCCCTATCAGCAGAATCTCCTTTCTCCATTCCCCTGTTGGCTTAATTCATAGAATATTTTCTGCTCCTTTATGGATATAATATTCTGTATCTTTTTCTTTCAGCTTTTCCTGTTAGCGGCCACAGTGGTGCAGCAGTTAACATTGCCACCTCACACCAAGAGGTTCTCCGGTCCAATTCTTGGCTGGGGTGCCTTGTGTGCAGAGTCTGCATGTCCTCCCTGCGGTCATGTGGTTTCCTTCCACATCCCAAAGACATGCTGCAGGTTAATTGTGCACTCTAAATTGGTCCTGTGTGTGTGTGTGTGTCAGTGTGGGTGGGTGGGTGTGGGTGTGCGTGTGTGGGTGCCATGTGTGGGTGTGGGGGCCATGTGCCTTCTGTGGAAAGTTGAGCACTGGGCTGGCAACTCAACACAGTGAAACTCTACTGCCAGTTGTTCTATGGACCATTGTGCCGCTGTATGATTGATTATTATTCTTATCCTTAAAGGACTGCATCCAAAATCCCAGTCTCTCCTTGTTTCTTGAGCTTTACCCCCTGTTTCAGCATCATCCCTTTTCACTTTGAATTAGTTTTCTGCTTGTGCTATGTATAGGAACCTTAACTGTGCAGCTCTGAAATACCCCATCAAATTGGGTAATCCTAATCTGCCCTATTCTACTGGAAGACTTATCTTAACCCACTTGACCCATGCCATCGTCCTCTCCCAGAGAAAGTCCTTCAGCTCTTTATTAGTTTCTATCCACAACTTCTCCTCTGGTTGATAAAAATATGCTTGACCTGTGTATTAAGACTAAATGGACTAGAACATTTTGACTGCTTGTATCTTACTATCCATATCCATGTAACAAAGCTTCCATTTTCTCAGTTTTTGTATTATCTTTTGTTTAGTCTCTTCCCACATATCCTTAGCTGCCACACCAGAATCATTTTTAATCCATACCCCTAAATTCATTTTATTATGTCCCCATAAATCAGTTTACTGGCTAAGGCTCTTGCCACCCCTATAGTGCCTTTTTTAGGCAAAGTTCAAAGAACAAAACCGCCACCGTAACGAGTACAAGCATGCAAAATCTGAAGGTATTGCTACTCAATGCTAGAAGTCTAAACCTCAAAATGCACTCTCTCTTGGCACTCCTAAAAATGGAGAACATCGATATCTGTGCAGTAACTGAGACCTGGTTCAAGGCTCCAGAGAGCACCCCTGCAATACCAGGCTACAACTCTTACCACACTTTTCGGCCACCAAAGCAGGACCGAAACACCAAAGGTGGAGAATTGTCAATATTCACCAAGGATATTCACACCACCAGGCTAGTTACCCAACACAATGCGTCTGAAATTCTCCAGGTGCAACTAACACTATGTAAGACTGCTATCCAAATTGTAGCTTGCTACAGATCCCCCACCATACCCCAAGATTCTCACTACACCTTTCTAAACATACTGGAAAATATTAAAATAGAACCAAACACCCTAATACTGGGTGATTTTAACTACCCTGCCATTAACTGGGAAAGCTACTCATGTACCAACACCTTTGCCCAATGGTTCTTGGTATTCATAAATTCCAGCGCCCTGGATCAACTAATCCATAGTCCCACCAGGGGCTCCAATATCCTAGACCTGATCATTACCAACCTGGGAAATTGATGCTCCACACCTATGGTCACCCCCTCGTTAGTCACGTCTGACCATAAGCTAATCACCCTTAACATCCACATCCCACCCCCACCCCACAGTAAGGAAACCTCCATAAAAAACTTCTCCAAAGCCAACTTCATGCTACTCAAGTCAGAAGTGACAAACTTCATGACACCCATGCAGATGGGAGCTGAAGGTTCAACTGCTGAATCCTACACTAAGGCACTGTATGAGCACATCCACTCATGCATAAATCGTGCCATCCCAAATAGAACCAAGATGCTCTCATCCAAAAAAAGAAGCCAATCTGGTGGTCCCCTGCCATAAACAAACTTTACAACAAAAGGAAGAAACTGTTGCAGAAAAGAGGAAAATCCCAGGATGCAAAAAACTTCCTTACCAGCCTCAGTAAGAAACTGAGATCCCTCATAAAATCCTCCAAAGCTAGTTATGAAAATAAAATTGCCAAAGATTCCAAAGACAACAACAAGGCATTCTATAACTATGTCAAGAATCTAAATGGCAATGCTCAGATCTGCTCTGAGCTAAAACAGAATGGCATTAAATATACTGATCCCAAGTATATTGCCAATATCCTGGCAGATCGATTCAGTGCCAACTTCACCCCCCTCTCACCCCCTAAATGGCCCATCTCAATACCGGAAGATTGCCAAATTCCAGTAATAACGGCCACACAGATAAAAAACGCACTCTCCAAAGCTAAGAATACAGCATCCATGGGACCAGATGACATCCCGGGCTGTGTACTACATGAACTACAATATGAACTGGCACCTCACCTAAGTGTCATGTTTAATCATAGCCTCACCTCAGGTTCGTGCCCACTGAGTGGCGCACAGCTACAGTTATCCCACTCCACAAGGGGGGATCCACCTTGGATCCCGGAAACTACAGTCCCATCAGTCTGACAAGCCTTATCTGCAAGGCCATGGAGCGTATTATCATGGAACTTATAAACAAAGACATTGGCAACCTTTAAACACTGGACCCCACCCAGTTTGGGTTCGTGAAGGGCCGATCTTGTCTCCTGAACTTGATTGACTTCTTTGAATCAGTCTCCAGAGCCATGGACAAGGGTAAGGTGGTCCACACAGCCTATTTAGACCTTGCCAAGGCCTTTGACACCATCCCCCACTCTGGAATCATAGATAAACTTACTAAGCTGGGCATTAATCCCTACGTCACCCAATGAGTTGCTAACTGATAGAACCCACACTGTAAAAGTAGCTGACTCCAAATCCAGCTCCAGACAAGTGACAAGTGGAGTACCTCAGGGTTCAGTCCTGGGACCGCTCTTGTTTGGCATCTACTTCTCTGAAGTACAGGCCAACACTAAGGGACTCTGGATAACAAAGTTTGCAGATGACTGCAAACTGGGAGCCATTATTGAATCCCCAAATGATGTGGATACTCTACAAAAGGGCCTTACAGAAGCAGATGCTTGGTGCCAGAGCCATGGGCTCAAGCTCAATGCCAAGAAATGTATAGTTATCCCCTTTGGGAAAAAACATGTATCCGTGAATTACCATATAGGTGGCAGTACACTAAACACCGAAAGTTTGATAAGAGACTTAGGGACACAGGTGGACAGTGGTCTCGCCTTCGATAACCACATCGCCACAACAGTCAGGAAATCCTTCTATGTGGCACACCTCATCACTAAGGGCTTTTCATCCAGAAAAAAGGTCATTGTCCCACTGTACTCATCCCTCATTAGACCCGTTATAGAATACAATGCCCCGTTTGGTATGTACCTCTCAAGACATCTGCAACAACTGGAAAGGCCACAGAAATACCTCACTAAAAGAATCACAGGCCTAAAGCAGATGCCCTATGCTGACCGCCTTAAAAAACTCCAGCTGTACTCTGTCGCATATAGTCTACTCAGAGGCGATCTTTGCTTAACATACAAGGCCATGTCAAACGCAGAGCTGTTGGACATGCTACACTTAAAGAAATCCCAATCCCTCAGCCACACGCTCCAGGGATCTAAATCTTGTCATCACAATAAACAAAACATGCTGGAGGGATAGGTTCCTGACCCAGTGACTCCCCAGACTCTGGAATAGATTTGCCCATACATGTCAAGCAGAGTGCCTCTTTGGTCCTCTTCAAAAACCTTGACGATTGGATGGGAGAAAGGAAATTCACCCCGGGGATCACGTCAGTTGCCCTGCTAGACAGGGGTCCAGGAAAGTAAATAGTGTGGGACAAAATAGCCAGGGGATTGTTATGGCTAGGCTTGTATAGGCCCTAGGGCTGATAGCCTGGTACCAACCTATGAACCTAAATATGGATGTTGTTGAACCAATTCATATGTGGGTACATAATTTACTGCTATTGCCTTTGTTTTAGCTTCATTAATTTTATATCCCAAAAAGATTTGAAACTGACCAAAATGTTCCACAGCACTGTAATGCATTTCTTGTTTTGTCAGGTATAAAATTGTATCATCTGCAAACAGAGCCAGCTTTTCTTGACTACCATACCAATTATATACTTGAATTTATGAGTCCTTATTTTGTTTGACAATGGTTCTAAATATAATGTAAATAACAAAGGGAAAGAGGACACCCTGCCTAGTTCCTCTGCTCTCTCTTCCCCTCCACAAAGCATTTTCTGAACATTAATTACATGAAGTAGGGCATACAGAGCCCCCACAAGTCCAACAAATTCTGAAAAAGTCCAATATTTCCAGATTTGTTCTATAACATTTCAGAAATATAATTATTTCATTGTAATCCCACATGAAATTACTGGTTTTTATTACAGTTCATTTCCAACATACTGTCATTTCTTCTAATCAGCTCTCATGCTCCCTTCCTTTTATCCAACATTTTCTGTCAAAACAGTGGAACAAATTTCACAGGGTACAGTTTCCCTGTGGTCTTTATTTCCAGGAGAAGCAGCAGCAGAATCTATTCCCTTTTTGCAGCTCATTTTTTTTTGTTGGACAAACTTTTGTATTTCCTCCTTAGCATGTACTTGCATCAAAAAATGATTTTGTCTTCCAGGGAAGAATACCTTGAAGACAGCGGAGTACAGCTGTTTGAATTTCACACCTTCGTCCAGACATTCCCTGAATAGTGGAATGAATTTACTCCTTTTCTGCTTGATCTACAGTGAGTAATCATTCTCCACAAAAACTCTGCTGTCTCCCACTTTTAGTATTTTGTATTTCTGCTGCAGTTTTGTCAGAATCAACTCCTCCTACTGGTAGAATTGCATCTTTTCTATTAAAGGTGTAGGTTGCTTTCTGATAGCCAGGTTTGGAGCATACACATGATGTGCCCTTTCAAATAACTCCTGCTGTGGAATACCAGTCCAGTTGCTTATTTGTGCTTTCATAGAATTAATGCTGTCTGTTCCTTCCAGCTTCTCTGGTATAGCTGAAAATTTCAGGTTTTCCCTACGTGCTCTGTCTTCTAATTCTATTATTTTTTTGAAACATCTCTTCCAGAGCAGTCTTGTATTCATCCATCCTCTTCTTTGTTTCAACCATTGATTTTTCCAGCTTTATCACTTCATCTGAATATATTTTTAAAGCTTCTTCCATTTTTTGCACCCTTTTATTGTTTGTGCTGATATACTCTATCAGTGTTTTATTTATTATATCCAGGTTGGTGCGCAGTTGTCTTGTATCTTTAAGTTACTGGAAGTCATGACTGGAGGTTGCATTGCTTTTTGCTGAACAGCTGAAGAGCTTTACCTAGTCAGTGTTTCTTCCTCGTTTTTTGTAGATGATTTTTTTCCCCAAGTGCTGTGCATTTCTTTTTCTGGCATCCAGGCAGTACATTTACTACCAAGTTACTGAAATTTACCCATAAACACAAAAGCCTACTGACCTTCTCTGTTGAGTTTCTATTTTCACACTGGGATAACTAGAGTTAAGCGGCTACTCAATGTGCAGACATTTTGGAAGTACTCGCAGAGAAATGTTTTTAGTCTGTTTCTAAAGCTTATTGTGCAGAATTTGTAAACCACCATGCGTGATACACTTCCTTCATACACTAACAGCTGCCTTAGAGCTATTCAATCAACTTTTGATAGAAAAGGCAACACAGTGGGTCTTGGACCACCAAAGATATCCAAGTATTCACTCCAGACTTTTTCTGGTTTCCAAGGAGGAACACTTTCACAACTTTCCAATTTGAATCCATTCATAAAAACAAAGTAGTCTAAATTATTTTCCTTCTCAGGGGTGCAATGTTTTCCTGCTGCTGTTTGTTTTGTTTTTTTGTTTTTCTTCTCCATTTCCCGATCCCCTGGAAATAGGTTCTGAGAAGCTGGTAGTTAACATTACAAAGGTAAGGACCCAGTGTTACTCTAGAAGTCAGATTCTGGTAAGTCTAGCGTTGGTCCTACTCAATATCTCTGCATCAGTGTCTGTCCCCTGACAATTGCTAGGTAGATGCCAGTCCATCTGACGTCATGTGAAAGACATTAACTCCATTAGCATCTGTTCCACCTGGTTCACTCACATCAGTTTTTCATTGCTAGCTTACCCCACAGTAGATAAACAAGTGCCATTTTCACAGGTGTCTGTTACTATCATCTTTGATGTTCCTGCAGCACTGTGCACGCATGGAAGGTGTGACCTTTCTCAGCATACTGTTACCAAGAGACAAAATTATTTTAGCACTCTACAGACAATTGTCTTCAGCTGTGCTTTAGTTGAACGTGCTGGAGAACAAAAAAAACTCTTTCCTGTCCAATTTGCGATCACTCCCAGTCATAATCTGTTCTCAACTTTCTGCTTCTACAGATCAGGCAAGTAATGGATTCCAGCAAAGTGGCCCAATGTTAACCTGCCAGTGTGCAGGTCAGTGAAATAAAACTGATCAGTGAGGCTTTGTGTCAACAATGCAGATGGCTGCAGCTTCAGAGTGTATAGTGGCTGATGGTAGGATCATCAACATAAGGGGATTTCTGGCAACTCTGAGATGCTTCCTACTACCAGTGCAACATGGAAGACTGCAAGCTAGGGAGATTTCTCTGCAGGGGAATCACTTGCTTGTCCTGAAGAGCACCTGTCAGCTGTGCAGCTGCAGAAAATACAAAGCTGCTGTGCACATTCACAACATATAACAGATTCAGTAATTTTAATTAGACCCTGCACGGTGTTGCATCCTACCCACCTACCTTTGAGCTAGTAATGTTGCCACATCATCTGACCATGTGACATGCTGGTACCCCCCCATGCTTAATACTGTACTGTGCCAAATCCCATGTTTACATGGATGGAAATATGTTGCATACATTATATAATACTTCACTGGCTGCTGAAGAACTCCTAGGTCAGTCAGTGCATGACTTGTCAAAGTATCAATATGGTTATCTGTATTTGCTGACAAGTTGTCTGGCAGCCATACTCTGTCATTCCCCTAATGAGTCAGTCAGGGTTGCATTGTCTTCCTCTGCTTGTTAACCCACACTTAATTAAAAACCTTAAAGGCTGCAAAATACTGAACATTTATAACTTCCACAAAGTTTGTTTAATATTTGGATGACCAATTTATGTATATATATACACAGATGAACTGAGGTCCATTTTTGGTAGAGGCCAATAGAAAAAGTAGCACTTGGGCTAAATGGTGGCCAAGACGGTTGAAGGGGGCAAGAATTCCATATGTAAGAAAAGCGGGTAAAAGATATTGAATAATTAATCCGTATGTTTTGGAAACTTCTGTAGTATGTACAATAGTCCTGTGACATTGAATAGGGATAAATGAACATCTTCATGTTTTCTAAGTTAACTCAAGAGGGGTAAATAATTACATGACTTGCTCGTGCTTTGTATCCAATAGGACAAGGAAAAACAGTTAGGACCAGCTCTGTGGTGTTTAACCATCACTCTAGACACAAATATTCACAATATTATATAGAGTACGGCAGTTTGAGTCAGCCCCAGGCTTGAAGGCCACAATCCATAATTTTTACAACAGTAGTACTTGTATTACACTTTTGTGCACTACATTTATCATCTTGTGTGATGACTTATTTGGTATTTTTATAAAAGAACTGTGACTAAAGCACTTAGAGAGCTCAAGTGAATAAAATGAGATGTACATGCTTCTGGGCATCGTGCATCACAGCAGGTTGTAGTAGAACATGGTGGTAGAGGTTCTTCAGTGAGTGCAGCAGTAACACTGGAAGAAGAATAAAAAGGTAATGTCCTAATTGGAGTATAGCCCAGAATGAATGTACTGGAATTGTATTAAAGGGGAATCCCATCCCTCAGTTTTTTTTTTTAATATTGTTTCTTCCTTTCTTTCCCCTTGGCCCTCAAGCCATTCCATCATCCCTTGGCTTTTTCATTCCCCCTCTTTGTTGACATCGGAGGACATTATGACTGGGATGTAAAAGTTGTGGATTAAGGCTATTATCTGGTAAGGATTAGGGTGGTTCTGCATACCTTCTGATGGCTTACTTCTCCCCTGTAGTGGCCATCATGGCAGACTGCTGAATTTCATGCTGCAGTACTAGTATTGTGGTACATATGTGAGCACACATCTCAGTATGGTAACTGGCAGGTCATATTATCTGTCATGGCTCTTTACTACTACTACAACATCATCTGGCCTGCACTAAGTGGCAGTTATACAGTGGTCCATCTCATCTTCTCCCCTGAGATGGGCAAGTTCACTTTTAGCCACTCAGTTTGATCTCCCCAGCTGGCTTCTCCAACACCTAGATTTGCTAATTGAATCTGAGACTTTGTTTCAGAGCTAGCACCACTCCACAGTTTATAGTCCTAGGTAGAGACAGTTGTGCCAGGGGCAGTGGTTCATTTTGTCCTGCAGAGCAGCATGTGCATACGTTATCATTAGAGCATGACAAACATTATTTTTTAACGTCTAACACACGTCACTGTTTTTGAGACTCTCCTCCTTGATCAGGTAGTAACTCCCTACTCTGGAGAAGCCCAGTGACTTTTGGGGACATTAAGTCCCTAACTGGACATCGTACAGGTTTTGTTCCAGAAGAAAGGGTCATCTCAGTCAGACTACAAGCTGCAGAAAGGAAACCTCTGTCTACTGTTTTTTGCATCCTACACAGGGTCTCATTCCTTCCTACTTTAAAGTGACGTTCCACATCCCAAATGCTAGTTTCCATTGCCTGTGTCTAGTTTGCACTAATTGCTGCTGCTGCTTCTGCTTGGAACATTGAGTCGCACTTGACCCCTACCCTTTGTTTTGCATGTGTTAAATCCACACAGTGGCTCTGTACAAGGTTTTTCTGTCCAGGATCAGTATCTCTCCATTTCTTGCTGTAGGGTTGGATCTAGTATTGTTTTTCTAAACGAGGTTCTCTTATTCTTTGAATAAAGTATTATGGATGGAGGTTTTTTATTCTTCTTCTAGTCCTCTCCCGTTAGACTGCTTTGCCTAGAACAACCTTACCAGAAGCACAAAGTACCTTAAAACAGTGCTGTAAGGATCAGAAGGCCATACAAGCTACTCAGCCATGACAGTCATGATCCTGGAAGGAGATTGTATACCCACTTTTCTGGTAAATATACTTCACATTAAGAGAGAGCAGTTAAACCGAGTGAAAAGCATTTCTTGTATTAATGATATCTGATGTAGTAGCACTGAGATAATTATGAACTTGTGACTCAGTACACCGGCAGTCTCAAATGTACTGGTGAGAAAATGGGTAGAAAAACTAAGTTTAAGAATAGCAGTGCTGAATTGAGCTACTGTTCTAGATGTTCTTATATAACTTAAAACCATTGGAACAGTATTAAGCAAGCGATTCAAAGGACTGTAATATGCCTAGACATATATACTTCTAAGTAGGCAGAATTTAAAAGTTCATGAAAACTTGTGTGTGAAAATACAGTCCGGGCTAAAGGAACTACAAGCCACAGCCAGTTTAAGCACATTAGGGATCGGGTGTGGTGGATAGGTATTTGAATGGGTAAGAGCAACTTTTAGTTCATATGACCTTGAATTTCAATGTATGCATTCTAAGCTAGAGCAGAATGAATTTGAGCACACAGCTTCATGTCTGTCACTGAGTTTGTGAAATTGATGCTCTCATATTTAATATCTGGTTTTGGCTGCAGTTCTGCTTAACATCAGGTTGCTTGACTCTCATTCACAGGGAGTTAACTTCCGGATTTTAATAAGCCATCAGGCTCTTATGTGTGCAGTCAGTTTAAGACTCTTCTTTTTTGTGCATGACTGTAACACCTGCTATGGATGCAAGTGTACTTTGGACATGCATTACTCCAGTGAAGGCATGTGTGTGTGTGTGTGTGTGTGTGTGTGCTATGGGTAACCTGTAAGGATGGTTTACTTTTAGTCTCCCCTTTTCCATGCTGAAGTTTATCTTCCGGCATTTACAAGAAGATGCTTCTCCAGCAAGATCCCCCACACAGTTACCAACAATGAAAAAAAAACTGCTTTTCTGCCTTTTGGTCTCCTCCCCCAGTCCTTCAAGTTTCCAGGTCACTAGCCATACCTAGTGGATTAGTGTTGAGTTGTAGTTCTTCAGAAAGCGTGGTTTAAAGGTACAGGAACATCCAAAAAAAAGGAAAAACTGTGGTGCTCAGCCACCACTTGCATGTACTAATTCATTCTTTGGTTTGTGTTCAGCTAAAACATCCCGAGAGTTAAGCTGCTGAGCTTTGATACCAGTATTCTGGCTGATGACTGGTCTTGACCAAAGTTTTTCTTCACCCTTCATTGGACCTCTGGGTGTTGCTTCATAATTCATGGGTTCATGACTCATCTGCTTAAGGGCTTGGGCAGTGACATTGGATTTAGGGCTTGATGAAGTGCAGTAGTTTGAACGCGAGGCTGAAATTTTAAAGAACATTTATTTGAAGTAAAAAGTATTAATTTAAGTCAGCTATGATGATGAAGAGGAATAAAGCCCTGTCTAAAACCCAGCAAACCAAAGTTTGAGTTGCAGCTCAGGAGTCTGGCGAAACTGGCCGTGGGAAGAGGAATGAAACAGCAGTGCCCCTCACATTCCCCCGTCTCAGTGGAGTGTCAGAGTGCACACGTGGGACATGCATGCAAACTTGATTTCCCAGGAAAACTGCCTGTCATGCCTTTATAAGTGATCATAGATTGTCCTGATAGCTTAAGTCTGTTGCTGAAGTAAGACAGCCAAGTGCTACAACCCATTGCATTTGCCACTTGCACATCTGAGCACGCAAGGGTAATGGGTAATGATTACTCCATTGGACAAGAAAATTGACAGCTTTGTACCACCCAGCTCTTACTGAAGGAGAAACAAATGGGCTGATTAGGATCTGCGACAGAAGTGAATGACTGAATGTTCAACTTTTGCTAGCCCAGGAGATGCCTGGCCCTTGCTACTGATTGGCCAAATGGACCAGTTGATTGAGGATAGAAGAGCCATTATGTGGGTCCAGTGCATAGTGAGAATCTAGTGACCTTTTTCAATTCAAACCCAAGTCTCAAGATTCCAATCTGTGTACTACTCTTGAGTTAGGCTGTATGCTGGAGATGATACGAGATCAGACTCTAAACTACATACAGTGTAATAGGTTTCTAGAACAGGTTGAAGGATGTATATTGTAGCCTGTAAATGGAAATGGAAAACTGTCTGTGGCATCATGATATGCTTAAAAAATATATTATGTGCTGTTGAATTTGTGTGTGGTACTCACCGTCATATAGCTCCTGGCACTCTCCCTTCAAGTGCAGTACTGCATATCCTTCTGATTCTGTAATAAGTACTCAGACACCTTTTTTTTTGCTTTTTGACTAACCCACATTTTGATAGTTTATTAGAAGATCTGTTTGCAGAGGATAGAATATAAAAAGTTCCACTGCTGTAGCACTTGGCATTTTTAAAAGCACTGATCAGATCAACCATTGAGTTTAGTCCTCCCCACTCCCTAAAGTGTGGCCAGTACGTTTTCACAGTATTAGCTTATAGACAACCATTCATGATTAGCAGTTACACATTGTACCTTTTGGAAGCACTGAAGAGCAAACTTGCCCTCTGTCATGACAGAACGAGTATCATTCACTACTGGTCTCTTTGTCATTCTTTGGCAAGGAAGGTGGGTCAGCCTAGGACGATGAACCAAGTTTCTTGCTTGTGTAACATTGCTGGAAAATCTCCAAGTAGTGTACTTCAGTCTTAATTATTGTTGCAATATGGATGAGATTTGTAATGTGTTTGTTTAGTTAGGTTGACTGGACATGTTAATCTGCTGTGTACTGATGCATGTTTCTTCAAATGTCAGATTTGTTTGAAAGTGAAAAATACAATCTTATGTCAATCTTCATCTATTCTTGACTTGTGGGTGTATGGTTCTGATCCTTGGAACTGATCTGGCCGATATATAGCTTGCATCTGGCATCGCCAAAAATCTCTCAATCTGCTAGTCTACCCACAATGCCCCTCTCCACATTACCTCAGATCTTGTTTGCAGTTCTTACGACAAGATGCGTCAGCCAGTTTGTCTTGTGCTGAAGTAAACATTTTTATGTACTCTTTAACAGTTCTGTTATTCCTTTTATTCTCTACTTTTAAATTTCTAGGTCTACCCTTTGTGAGTGTGTGGTTTCCCTTTACCGTTGATATTTTTTTTCCCTCTACTATCATTGGTAGTTTTTTCCCTTCCCCTCTCCTCTCTCTGTCTTTACCATTGGTAACCTTTCCACCATAGCTAGTAGATTTCTTCTTGCGGTGTGACTGAATTTCCTTTTCTGTTCTTTCCGAGGTCTGTTATTTCTCTCTGCCTCTCCTGCCCTTTGTATTGAGGATGATGGCAGAAAAAACTAAAAGCTCCACTACAGGCTTCAAAGAGTGTACAGAGTGCGGCAGAAAATGCCAAATTCTGATATAACCACAAACGTTCTGTGTATTGCTTGGGTGTCCCACACTTGTCTTTTGGCTGAAAAGTCTGCCAGGGTTTCAGCAACAGAACTCTGGCAGAGAGGAAAAACAAACAAGGGCTCCTTAAAGCCCTATTCGAAGAAGCCTTGTCCAAGGCTGACCAGTCTCCTTTGACCTCTGGGTCAAAATCCTCCTGTTTGATGCAGATGTCTCCATTGGCACAGACTGTTAAGAAGCAAAAACATACATCAGAAAGTTCCTCTTTGGAACCGAAACCTAAAGTTACGAAGCTTTTGGAGAAGTCTGAATCTTGGGCACCGAGAGCCTTACTGGTGCCTTGGACACCGACCACAACAATTACTAAATTCTTGACCACTACGGTTCCGATAAGGCACCAACTGTTACTATGGCCATGCCGGCACCTATATCCCCCATGGTCCTGCAGACAGTGCCAAAGCCTTATATTTCCATCCAACCCAGGACCACTAACTCCCCCTCCTTGGATCCCTTCATTGGACAACTACCTAGCCCTTTCATGAAGAGACCCGAGTCTCCTTCTGGGTTGTCTTTTCGCTCCAACAGAAGTCTGTCGAAAGTGGATATTGTTAGGTTGGTGGATCAGATCCTGACACCGGGGTCATCCTTCATCATCTCATCCCCTTTCCTCTCTGGTGCAGGTGGTTTCACCCCTATGACCCCTTCTTATTCTCCTCCTCTGACCTCCTCACAGGCTTTGGAGCTCTTGGTTCCAGCTTTGTAGGTATCAATGACTTCAGCACCAACATCTTTCTAGTTTTCGCCGAGTCCCGCTCTGATGCCTTCAGTGCCTTTGGCACCATCGGGTCCCTGAGACGGTGTCTTCACTGTCAGGCCCAAGGGATTCAAGCCGGTGCCGAATTTTTCTATGTAGCTGGCCGTTACTCTTCAGGCTGAGCTGACAGAGGACCCCTCGGTTCTGGTTTGTTAGTTAGGTCTCTTGGGGCAAGTGTGACCCCAGTTCTGAGTTTGTCTGTCTCTATTCCAGGCTCCCATCCCTACTCAGGGGTGCCTGACTTTCAAGCCATGGAAAGAGCTTTGGCCACTGTCTCGTCTCGTGTCTCCTGTGTAATAGAGTCTCTCCCTGTGACCCTAGGGCTTTCATTTCTACAGTCAATCTCAACCCCTGGACAGCAATCCCCAAGGTTGCAAGAATTACCTACTATGGGCGTCCCCTCTTCCATGTCCTCTTGACGTTCCCACTGAAGATCCCCCTCAGAAGAGATCATGCAAGAGGAAACACCTTGATTCTCCTGAGGAACCCACCACAGGGGACATGAAGGAGAGGGTTCCCCATGGTCTCCCCCAGAAGACGTCTCCTTCAGAGACATTCTTGAGATTCTGAAATGGTGGGGTGATTGGAAGCCCATAGAGCCTTCCTCCTGAGGAAGCTATGTACTTGCAGGCCTGTGGTGCTCGCCCATCTACCTCCTGGGTGACCCCACATGCTGACGACCTAATTAAGCTGATCGCTCAGCAGGCTTGGAAGGCTCCTGACTCTATAGAACCTGTATCCCGGAGACCTGATAAGAGTCTTTCACTCCTGAGGACCATCCGCATTGGGCTAAGGGCTTAGTAGTTGATGCCATGGTGGTAGTGGCCACCACCAAGAAAGAGCTAGCCGAGGAATGTTCTACTGTACATCCCCTAACAGAGTCCCGGGAGATGGACAGATTTGGGAAGCAGGTCTATGCGTCATTAACCATCTCTACCAAGTCATTGAATTTTTTGTCACACTTTACTATACTTTAAAGGGAACTGGTCAAAGAGCTCTCAAATATCTTGCAGGAGCAGTTGTTGTGGGGGTCCAAGAAAAATTGGCCTCCCAGTTAGCTTGCGTTAATGCCAGCAAGCCTTGGCAGTATTCCAAATACCAGTTAACAAACAGAAGGATAATGTGTCTCGATTAGATGTGCACGAAATGTGGCATTTCAGTTTTTGGTATGATGTAGGTATACAGTATAAATATACTTGTAACTGCAGTTTAATAGCTGCCCTGGTTAACCACATCTTGCTCCCGGCACACAAACTGTCACAAGAAAGCAGAACCAATGATTCACAAAAGTTACTGACTGCTGGGATGGCTCAATAGCATGCTGTTTCCAAGCAATGCACCTCTTCTCTCTCTCACACACACACACACACACACACACACACACACACACACACACACACACACACACACACACACACACACACTGAACCCTTCACTCTAAACAAAAACAAGAACATACTTGATATTACTCTTCAGAAAAAGCCTGAAATAGTCCACTTGGATTGGTGCTCCCAGACTAACAAAAATAAAATAAACTCTCTCAACTCACTTCCATAATATACACTGTTGCAGACAGTGCCAAAGAGAAGGAAAAATTTCATAAAAGTAGAGCAGCATAACATGTTAAATTTGACCCTCCAAGACTCTATCTAACCCTACATGCTTAATCCCCCACCGATTCCACACCAGACAGCATACTAATGCAGGATTCCAGAAATCAAAAACGCAATTAAAAAAAGAAGTTGTGTATTACCATAATGTTCCATCTGTGTTGTCCATTTTCATCTATTCTTGACTTGTGGGTGTACGGTTCTGATCCTAGGAACTGATCCGGCCAATATATAGCTCACATCAGTCAAAAATTTCTCAAGCTGTTAGTCTACCCACAACGCCCCTCTCCACATTACCTCAGATCAAGTTTGCAATCATACTGAAGGCGGCACTCTCACTCGTCAGAAACTTTGGCCAAGGTATCTCCAACAATAAAAACCCAGGACGGGATGTTGCTCCACCAGAAATCCAAATGTGGGGGCAGGTGGGAGGGACGCAAGAATAAATGAAGATCGACAACACAGATGTAACGTTATGGTAAGACAACTATTTTATCTGATGTCATCGATATTCAACTATTCTCGAGTTCTTAGATCCTGGGTGGTCCCATGGAAGAATATTCCTGAGAACCATAGAAAGCTTTCCCCCTGGAGACCATCTCCCATTTGTAATGAGTAATGAAAGTATGTGGTTTAGCCCAAGTGGCAGCTGCGCAAAATTCTGACATAGAAGCTTTAGAATGAAAAACAGCTAAAGTCACCACAAATCTGGTAGAATGTGCCTTCACTGGCATAGGGAGACACAGATTTTCTTTAGAGCAAATGAAGGAAATGCAATCCCTTAACCATCTAGACAGAGTAACCTTAGACACAGGTTTGCCCAAGATTGCACTTGCAAAGGACACAAATAACTGTTCTGATTGTCAAAGTTGTTTAGTTCTATCCAAATAAAAATGTAATTGCCTGTGCACATCCAGAAGGTGCAGGCAGTATTTGCTTTTATTAGAAAAATTTGGGAAAAATACAGGCAAAGTCTATGGATTGATTGACAATGGTCTTTGAAATCACTTTAGGAAGAAAGGTCGGGTTTGTTCTGAGTGATACTCTGTCTATGGAAAACTAAATAAGAGGCTTTAGAACATCGAGCCTGTAATTTGGAGACTTCTCTTGCCAAAGTGACAGCTATCAGAAGCAATGTTTTCCGAGAAAGAAATTTTAACTCACAGGTAGCTGCAGGTTCAAACAGGGGTAAAATAAGAGATTGCAGTACAATAGCCAAGCCCCACAGCAATAGCAGACCCTTGAAAGGGAGCTTTAAACAGATGGATCTTTTAAGAAAAACTTTGCAAAGCCTGTGGGAGATTAAAGGCTGGTCACAGATACAGTTACGGAAATTTGAAACCGCTGCTAAGATAACCTTAATTGTAGAAGCAGAAGCTCCTTTAACAAAAATGGTAGCTAGAAACTTGAACTTTTTCTGCTGTTGCTGTAAAAGGGTCCAGACCATTATCAAAAGCTCAAATAGAAAATCTCCTCCATTTACTGTGGCAGAGATTCCTGGTGGATAGTTTATGGGATGCTAACAAAATGTCTCGTACAGGAGAAGGAATTTCATTATGACTGGCGACTAATGGAATTGGAGAAACCAAGCAGTTAGCTTGAGGGTCTGAAGATTGAGGTGCAGTAGTCTCGGAGGATAGGACAGAAGGTCCAAAATTGGGCCCAGAATCTATTGGTTGTGAAGCAGATGATGCCAGAGGAAGGGAAACCATATCTGTCGAGGCCAGTAAGGTTCATTGAGAATCACTTTGCTTCTCAAATGAGTTGCTTTCTTGAAAAAAAGAGGGATCAGAGGGAAAGGGGAAAGGTCATAAGGGAGACCCAGGGGCCAATCGTGGAGAAGGGCATCTGTGGTGGGCTACCCCTGAGGGGGAATTAGGGCAAAGTAGCTTCTGCACTTGTTCAGAGGTGAGGCAAACAGATTGCAGCAAGGCTGGCCCCAGCAAAGACAAATCTTCGCTACTCTGGAGTTCAGAGACCACTTGTGAGGTATGAGGATGCATCTGCTCAGTTTGTCCACAATCACATTTGAACTCTCCAGGATGTGCATTGCTACCAGAAAGCAGCAGGACGTTATGGCACATTGCCACACTCAAAGGGCTTCTTGACAGTGGACAGGACTTGGCTCCCCCCTGTCTGTTGATGTACCAGACCATGGACATGTTGTCTGATTGAATATCTAGACTGAATAGTCCCATGAGGTAAGGCAGGATGAAATGCTTGCAACACCAAGAGTACTGTCCTTAGCTCTAGAATGTTGATATGCAGATTGGCTTTGGGGGGGGGGGGCAAATGTGTTTGACTGACTTCCCAAGATAATGCCCCCTGTCAGGGAAGCATCCATGGTCACTATGGCCTTGGACTGCAGTGGGAGAAAGGGGCAGCCTAGAAGAATCTCTTCGGATTGCATCCACCAGGCTAAGTCGTTTCTGCATCTGCTGGATATGAAGACCAAATGATTCATGGGGTAGGTAAAAATAGACCATTGGTTTGCAAGTAGCCATTGGAGAGGTGTCATGTGAAATCTTGCCATTGGAACTAATGTGATTGCTGCTGCCATGGAGCCCAATGCCTGCAGAATCTGCTGAGCTGGAATTTTGTTTGAGCAAAGGAGGAGTGAACCTGTGATTGTATTTTGTGCAACCTGTGCAGCGGAAGAGATGCCACACAAGAAAAAGTATTGAGACGAGCGCTGATAAATTCCATATCCTGAGAAGAGGCTAGTTTAAACTTTGCAGGATTGACTGTGATGCCCAACTGTTTTGATAATTCCAGAATGAAGTCTGTAGTAATAGATACCGGGTGGAAATGTTGAGGAGCAAGTCATCTAGGCAAGGAAACACTCTGAATCTGTGCAGCCTCAAATGTGCTATGACCACTGACATGCATTTGGTGAACACCCTGGGGGCTGTGGTGAGGCCAAAGGGCAACACCCTGAATTGGTAATGACTGGCTTCTAGCCGGAAGAGGAGAAACTTTCTTGAATGTTTGTCCATCTTTTTGTGGTAATATCCGTCTTGAAAGTCGATAAAGCACATCCAGTCATTCTTCCTCTAAGAAGGGAAGAATTGACTGAACCATGACCATCCAGAATTTTGACTGTTGGACAAATTTGTTCAGAATACTGAGATTCAAAATTGGTGTGTAGTCCCCTGATGTTCTTCGTGTTTCACTGTTGCAGTCATTACATTTGGGTTATTTGCTTGCAGTAGCCTTCAGTCGGCCTGATTAACAAAGTCTTGAGTCCTATGTCAGTTGCTGTCTCTTCTTCCATGACTTCAGGTCACCAGGGGTATAAAACATGCAGCTGACGTCATTACATCAGTCTTTCCTGCGTGCCCAAAGCAGAAGTAGTTCGCAAATGCCGGTCGGCCGACTCCTGAAATTTTAGTTTTCAGTTTCAGAACCAAAGTCTTCAACTAAAAGCTAAGTACCCCGTTGGGGAAACTTTTTCTTGCTCTAAACCGATGTCAGTAAAAGTAAATTGCATTTCTTGTGGAAAGCAAATACCTCATAAAGATTTTCATTTGTACTGTTTTCCTTGCCTAGGCCCTGACCACGACGTACCTCACTGTCAGTTTTGTGCCTTATTTAAATCTCGAACTATCCGTCGTTGGTATATTTACGCTTCTAAATGTTTTGGTGCTTGGTTCAATTATCCTGATATGTCTTCGGTAAGCCACCTGACTACCGACATTCCGAAAAAACACAAATATAAAGGCAGAGACAGGCCACCCAGTTCGCCAGTACTCAGTGAGGCGCTTTCGCAGCCCCTGATACCTGCTACTTCAGATTTGCAGGCCTCTATTGAGACCCATTCAGAGTCTGGTATGCCGCGAGATGCTTCAGCTGTGGAATTTGTGGATGTCTCTACCTTGGATGGGTCTGGAGCAAGACTGCATATGAGGAAACTACAGTGGTATCGAAAAAGCCTATGGTGCCAACATTCACAGGATGTAGAAGCAATGATTCCTGTCATTCCTTGCCTATGCCTAGAGTTCCTTTGGTGGGCAGAGGCCTGCCACCAAAACAAGGGACTACCATTGACACTACCCCCTGCCACCCAAACCCCAACAACAGATGCATCAGACTATGCATGGGGGGTGCACCTGGCAGGGAAGTGCATTCAGGGCAAATGGAAACCAATTCAAATGCACCTTCACATCAATCATAAAGAAATGTTAGCTGTACAGAATGCTTTGACAGCCTTCAAGGACCACACAGGACAATTAATGGTAAAGACGGACAACACCACTGTTATGTGGTACATAAGCAGGGGGTACACATTCTTACCCCCTCTGCAGACTAGCCATGGCATTGTTGAACACAGCCTTGAGCTGCCAACTGCATCTACAAGCTCAATTCCTGCCAGGAAAACTAAATACACTGGCAGATGAACTAAGCAGAAACCTCATGGACCCACACGAGTGGAAACTGGAACCAAGGATTTTCAACATGTTGACAAGCAAATGGGGGAGCCCAGATATAGACCTGTTTGCCTCCCCCCAGAACTATCAATTGGAAAAATTTTGCGCAAGGACTCCCCACAGACAAGCTTGGAAAGTGGATGCTCTGTCCTTAAGCTGGAGAAAACTATTAGTGTATGCTTTTCCTCCTCTGCTTCTGCTCTCCAAAGTACTACTAAAGATCAAACAAGACACACCAAGGATGATTTTGATACAGACTGACCACGCCAACACTGGTAACCCCTCCTGCGCAGTGTGTCACTGTTGGCCCCATGCCACCTGCCTCAGACTCCTACCCTGCTGTCTTAGCAGGAGAACCAGATTCTGCACCCTCAGCTTCAAACACTAAACTTAGCAGCCTGGCTAATTACCTAAACTCTCCTTTATCATCACTCAGTAAACCAGTGATGGATGTCATTTTAGAGGCAAGGAGGCCTAGTACTAGAAAATCTTATGCTAAAAAATGGAAAAGATTCTGTGCCTGGAATCAGTCTCAAGGGATGAGCACAGCAGTGCCCAATTTACCTCAGGTTTTACAATACTTAACTGAGATGCTTCACAAGGGCCTGTCTTTCCTCAATAAAAATTCACGCCTCAGCCATTTCAGCTCGTTATAACACAGAACCTCCCCTCTTCTCTCATCTACTACTCGAGCAGTTCTTCAGAGGGGCCAAAACATTTAAGACCACCCAGGAGAGCTCTAACTCCAGCTTGGGACCTTAATTTTGTATTGGCGAAACTCACCCTTCCTCCTTTCGAGCCAGCTGCTACTGCAGATTTAAAATTCCTTTCTTGGAAAACAGCTTTCCTTTTAACCATCACTTCAGCAAGAAGGGTATCTGAATTACAGGCCCTTATAGCAGTGGAGCCTTTCATCCATCTTTCATGAGGACAGGGTGTCCCTCAGGACCAATCCCTCTTTCATGCCAAAGGTGGTATCCAGTGTGGCCTTTAATCAGTCCATTCATTTGCCAACCTTCTTTCCTAATCCACAGAACAAAGGGGAATGGATACTGCACTCCTTAGATGTGCACAGACAACTTAGATCCTACTTGGACAGGACTAAACCTCAAAGGAAATCTGAACAACTGCTGGTGGCATTTGCTGCAAGTACAGAGGGGAAGGCTATTTCAAAGCAAACCATTTCCAAATGGATAAGCCATTGCATTCATTTCTGCTGTAAGCACCATGGAAAATCTATCCCACAGAGGATCAGACCCCACTCAACCAGTGCTGCATGCACCTCTGCAGCCTTTCTCAGAGGCGTACCCAACCGGGACATCCTAGAAGCTGCTACCTGGAGTTCTGTACATATTTTCACCAAGCATTACCATTTGCCAATTTTCTCTAAATCCAGAGCTGGCTTTACCACTGCAATTTTGCAGGGCCTTCTAGCTGGTCCTAATGCTATCTAAATTCCTCCTCCCACTCTTGGCTTTGGGAATCTACCCAAATTTAATGACTGCAACAGTGAAACATGAATAACATAGTACAGTTGTGTACATTTACCATAAATGTAGATGTTTGAGTGTATTCACTGTTGCAGTCCTGGTTACCCTCCCTCCAGCCCCCTGACTTATTTTGGCTATACCGCTTCTCTCCTTTTCAATGCTTAAAAGTTTTTTGGTGTATTTGCTTTTTTGTTGGAGGTATAACCTTGTATATTTATAGATTTAATTGCTTTCCATTAGGGGGGCACCTGACATCTGGGGCAAGAAAAACTGATGTAATGACGTCTGCTGCATGTTTTATACCCCTGACGACCTGATGTCACGGAAGAAGAGACCGCAACCGACGTAAGACCCAAGACTTTGTTAATCAGGCCGACTGAGGGCTACTGCAAGCAGATAATCCAAATGTAATGACTGCAACAGTGAATACACTTGAACATCTACATTTATGGTAAGTGTACACAACTGTACTTTTTCTTTGGCGCTAAAAAGAGTCTTGAGTAAAACTCTGATGGGCGATTTCAATTACCCCACCATTAACTGGGAAAACTACTCATGTACCAACTCCTTCGCTCAACGCTTTCTGGAATTCATAAATTCTGATGCCCTGGATCAACTTATCCACACCCCCACCAGGGACAACAATATCCTAGACCTAGTCATTACCAATATGAGTGACCAGTGTTCCACACCTGAAGTCAACTCCTCTTTGGTCAGATCTCAGATCCCAAATTGAGACAGCGTAGGAACATCAGATAATTTTATTTCACATGCACCCATGCTGCCTAAACCAGTCACCATGATAGTAATAAAAGTATGTGTTATGACATTAGCTTCATGTGTTGAACACTGTTATCTGTGAATATTTAATGGATTTTTTGTACACGCAGTTTTTATATTAAGTGTTTCGCATATGTACTTTTGAATACATTTCCAGTTTTTATTCATTTTAATTTACTTGGCTTTATATATGTTTGTAATCTAAGTATATTTTTTATATATATGTTTTCTATATTTATACATATGTATATTATACACTTTATATGCAATGTTTTAAATGTAGATGAGTACTACTTGATTAATTGGTTAATTGGATCAATTATATAAGGAGCAGATCTATGGGGTTGTCAGAAGGATCTGAAGAAGCTATTATCGTGAAAGCGCTCATCCGTTTGTGTATACCCACTTGGAATTAAACTTTTGTGCTTTATCTTACTTTCGCTGCACTCATTTTTTCAGTTTATTTATTTGACTTTTTATTCACGCAGTGCTAGCGTTTACTTGTGGAACGTTGGACTTTGGCTAGAAAAAGTTAATAATTGTATTTCTTGTGGGAAGCAAATATCTCATAAGGATTTTCATTCTTACTGTATTCCTTGCCTAGGCCCTGACCACTACGTTGCTAGTTGTCGGTTTTGTGCTAGATTTAACCAACGCACTATTAAGTGTTGGTACGAGTTTGCATTTCATTACTTTGGCAGAAGATTCAATTATATAATGCCATCGGAACAGCCGACTACCGGAGTTTATAAAAAGCGCAAAGAAAAAGAAAAGGACAGGCATCCGAGGTCCGAAACTGATGACGAGGCTTCCGTTAGGCCTGTCGCCGGTTCTCAGTGAGGCGCTTTCGCAGCCCCTGACGCCCGCTACCTCAGAGCCACAGGCCGCTTCTGACTCCCATGTGGAGCCGACTAGGCTGCTGGAAACTCAAGGTACTGGACACTCGGAAACTATTCCCTCAGATGGGTCCGGAGCCGCTGAACAGGCATCGGCTTCTGAGGGTGTTTTCAGGCTTACACAGTTATATGTAAAACCAACTTCAGCTTCAAAGGCAAAGACTAAAGCAGCTCTAAAGACAAAGAAACAAGTACAGCATTCTCCTGGTCAAGCCTCCATGCCTAAAAAACAGATGCTTAAAATGGCCGAAGACCTAATTACTTTGATCAGGGGTTCCCATCCCCCTCCTGATAAGAGGCCTAGGCAAGTGATAGAATATGAATCTTCAGATCAGGTTTCCATTTCCTCTAATTCCTCTTCTGAACAGGAATATTCTCTTCCTCCCTATGAGGATTCTGATGCTGAAGAATCTATCCCTTCAGCCTCTCCTCCTGAGGATTATTCTTTTGGGGAGACCCTGCATACTATGAGGAAGCATTTCCCCTGGGACAACCAAGATTACTCAGAATCCAAGAAAAGGCTCGGAGACTTCCTTTTATTACCTCAGCACAGGCCCCTTGCTATTCCTCCTGTTTTAGGTATTGTAGATGATGTATTTTCAGAATCCGGTCTGTCTCCTGACTCTTTACCTCCAGCTCCTGTTAAGCCAGACAGATATTGCATTGTTCCTGATTCACATTAATTTCTTTATAAAAACCCTGCTGCTGACCCAGAAACTATCACTCAGGGTCCCAAAGGGGTCAAAGCTTCCACTGCAAAAAATCCTATCCCCTCTGATAGGGACTCAAGGGCCCTGGACAGATGGGGGAAAAAGATTTATACTTCTGCTACCTTGGCTGTAAGAGCTTTAAATTGTCAGTTTCATATGCTTTTTAAATATCAGCAGTGTCTTATGTCACTGCTTAAACAGAAAATGTTGACAAATTCAGAATATGCAGAAAACAAAGAAATGCAGGATTTATTGCATGCAGCTGAACAAGTGGGAAAGCATACTTTGCAATGTGGTTTTGATTCTCTAGAGGCAGGGCTGCTGTTACAGGTTCTGTCATTAGGAGGCATGCTTGGTTGAAAGAACAGAATCTGCCCGATCATGTTAAAGCAAAACTATTAGATGCTCCATTACAGCATGATACCTTGTTTGGTGTTAAAGCAGAAGAGGTGTTGAAGAAAATGGAGGACAAAGCTAAATCTATGCAAACAGTCAAGGATTTCTTACAGGTACAGCCTCCCAGATTTAGCAGGAACTGGCCTACAAAGAATTGGTCCTTTCCAGCATCAGACAGGCCACAAAGAGGCAGATACAGATGCCCCAGAGGCAGATCACAGCCCCAAGGCTCATACAGGCCTAAACAATGGGGTGCTTCTACCTCCAAAAGCGGAGAGGAAAAATCACAGCCATATAGGAAACAGTCTCAATGACTTTCCCCTGCCAGCACCAAGCACTTATCTTCTGGCAGCTCCTTTGGGGGGGAAAGTAGCACTTTTTTCACAAAACTGGCACTTGATCACCCAGGACAAATGGGTCTTAAACATCGTATCACAAGGCTACATCATGTTCCACTTTCACACCATGCATGCCAAGGCCAAATGGTATGCCATACCTGCCACGCAATCAATGGGCAGAGGCACAAAAGCAAGTTTCATCCCTCATGGACATGAGAGCCATTCAGCAAGTACCACAGCAAGAGCAGGGACTAAGATTTTACTCAAGGCTATTCTTGGTGCCCAGAAAGGACAAAGCCTGGAGACCAATACTGGACTTGTCTATCCTAAACACATTCCTGTATATTCCAAAATTCAGAATGTTAACTCTACAGCAGCTTCTGCCCATGCTGGGCAAGAAGGCTTGGTTTGTGACTTTAGACCAAAAAGAGGCATACCTGCATGTCCCAGTCAGACAATCATGCAGAAGATACCTCAGATTTATAGCTGGCTCAATGCACTACCAATTCTCTGCACTGACCTTTGGCTTATCTACTGCGTCCAGGGCCTTCACAAAATGCCTGGCACCAGTAATTGCATTTTGCAGACAAAGAGGAATACAAATATATCCTTACTTGGACGACTGCCTTATTCAAGCAGAGAACAAGAACATTCTACTACAGCATCTGGCGTTTGTAAAAAGATTATTAACGGGTCTAAGGTACACAGTAAACGAAAAGAAATCAAAACTCGTACCCTCTCAAGAGATAATATTCCTGGGTGCAAGCTTAAATACAACTGCCCAGATGGCTTATCTCACGCCAGACAAACACAGACAACCGACTACTTATTTCAAAATGTTGGCAACAAAGACCCAGTTATCTGCAAGAAAAATTCTGCAGGCTTTGGGCTATATGGCATCCTGCATTCTGCTAATTCCATATGCAAGACTGCATATGAGGAAACTTCAATGTTATCTAAAAAGTGTTTGGACTCAACATTGCCACAGCCTGGAAACAATAATTACCCTCATTCCCTTCGATGGTGGGCAAAAGCCTGTCACCGCAACATGGGACAGCCATTCACCTTACTCACAGCCAGGCAGACATTGACAACAGATGCATCAGATTATGCCTGGGGGGCCCATATGGCAGGAAGATGTATTCAGGGCACATGGTCCGCAAGTCAAATGCATCTACATATCAATTAAAAAGAGATGCTAGCTGTTCAGAATGCCCTGACAGCCTTCAAGGATCTACTTCATCCAGGACAACTACTGATAAAGACGGACAATACTACAGTCATGTGGTACATAAACAAGCAAGGGGGGCACACATTCCTACCCCCTCTGCAGACTAGCCATGAACTTGTGGGACACAGCATTGACTTACCAAGTACATCTGCAAGCACAATTCCTGCCAGGAAGGATAAATACTCTGGCAGATGAACTAAGCAGAAACCTAATGGATCCCCACGAGTGGAAATTGTATCCACAAGTCTTCAGCATGATAACAAGGAACTGGGGATGCCCGGACATAGACCTTTTTGCCTCCCCTCACAACTGCCAACTACAGGGATTCTGCCTAAGGACTTATCACAAGCAAGCATGGAAAGTGGATGCTCTATCTTTCAGCTGGAAAACCTAACAGTATATGCCTTTACCTCCTCTGCTTCTCCTCCCCAAGGTGGTACTCAAGGTCAGACAAGAGAAGCCAAAAATGATACTGATTGCCCCAGACTGGCCCCGCCAGCACTGGTACCCAATCCTAAAGAGCTTGTCTCAGTGCCCTGCCTGGACATTACCTCACATTCCTTACTTATTGACCCAACAAGACAGTCAAATACTGCACAGCCAACTCAGGACCTTAAACCTGGCAGCATGGTGGATAATGTAGCCATTCAAGACACACCTCTCTCTAAAGCAGTGATGGATGTTATTTTGGAGGCCAGGAGGCCTAGCACCAGAAAATCTTATGCAGAAAAATGAAAGAGATTCTGTGCTTGGAACCAGGCACAAGGTATTGACACGATTGTCCAAATATTCCTCCGATATTGCAATACTTAACTGAGATGCTGGGTAAAGGCCTTTCCTTTTCATCAATTAAAATTCATGCCTCTGCCATTTCAGCTCATTACAATACGGAACCACCTATTTTTTTCTCATCCATTACTAAGGCAGTACCGCAGAGGGGCCAAAAACATAAGACCTCCAAAGAGAGCACCAATACCTGCATGGGACCTCAGCTATGTCTTGGAAAAACTCACACTGCCTCCATTTGATCCAGCCTATGCAGCTGATATAAAATTCTTATCCTGGAAAACAGCTCTGCTCCTAGCAATAATCTCCACTAGATGAGTCTCAGAGTTACAGGCACTCATGGCTGTGGAACCTTTTATCATTTTCCATCCTGACAGGGTTTCTCCGAGGACAAATCCTGCATTTATGCCTAAGGTAGTGTCCAGTGTGGCCCTTAACCAAACTATTCATTTGCCTACCTTTTACCCAAACCCACAGAATAAGGGTGAGAGACTTCTGCATTCTTTGGACATTCACAGACAGCTACGCTTCTACTTCGACAGAACCAAAGTGTTCAGAAAGACTGAACAACTTCTAGTGGCATATGCTGCAGGATCACAAGGAAAGCCCATCTCAAAGCATCCTATTCCAAAGTGGATAGGCCACTGCATTCATTTCTGCTATTCACAGCATGGCAAATCAGTGCCTAAGGGCATTAGGCCACATTCAACCAGAGCAGCAGCCACTTCAGCAGCCTTCCTCAGAGGAGTACCAACCAAAGACATCTTAGAGGCTGCAACTTGAAGTTCAGTGCATACCTTTACAAAGCACTATCACTTATCTCTACTCTAAATCCAGGGCAGGCTTTCCCACTGCAGTACTGCAGGGCCTGATAGCCTCTCCTAATCCTATTTAACACCAGCCTCCCAACCTTAGCTTTGGGATTCAACCCAATAGTAATGACTGCAACAGTGAAACACGATGAACATAGTACAGTTGTGTACCTACCATAAATGTAGATGTTAGAGTGTATTCACTGTTGCAGTCCAGGTTACCCTCCCACTATCCCTTGCTGGGACTTATCTGTACTTCTCTATTCTATACAACCTATGTGGTGTATTTGCTTGTAGATGAAGGAAAAGTTGTTTTTTGTGTATGCATGCTTATTGGCATAAGTTAGCCTACCTTTTTAGCGGCACCTGACATCTGGGGCAAGAAAAACTGAAGAAAATGGCGTCTGCTGCATCTTTTATACCCCTGACGCACTGACGTCAGGGAGGAGGTGACAGCAACTGACGCCGGACCTAGACTTTGGAACTCGGGCTGACTGCGGGTAGCCTGCCAGCAGGATAACCCAATTGTAATGACTGCAACAGTGAATACACTCTAACATCTACATTTATGGTAGGTACACAACTGTACTTTTCTTCTTGCCTTCTTTCTGTCTTGCCCAAATCATATTGACCAAGATTGTCTTCTGCTTTCCTGCTTATGTGCCTGAACCACCATAATCTGTTCTCTTTGATCTTTTCTACAATTGGAGCTGCTTGGGATGCTTCTGTGATGTCCTCTTTTCTTCGTCTGTCCCATGGTGGGCATCCTACCACCCATCTCAGATACTTAATCTACATCACCTCTAGCTTCCTCAACTGCTCTGCCTTCACAGTCCGGGTTCCTGTACCATACACTAGTACTAGTCACACCACTGTTTTGTGCACCTTACTTTTTACCTTCTTTGGCATTCATCTGTCACACACTACCCTTGATGCATTTTGCAAGTTGGCTGCAGCTCCTCTAATTCTAGCTTTGACTTGCTCATTAAAATTCCTTTCTTTTCAACCAACACTCCCAGGTACTTGAAGCTATTTGTGTCCCACTTTTTTCCCTTCTATCTAAATTCCTAGCTTCTTCTGATGTCCCCCATTTGTTGCCATTAAAACTGCCTTATCTGTACTTAGTACCGTCCTTGTGATTCTAGTTTTGCATTCCATTCATTTATAATTTCCTGAAGTTCTTGCTCAGAGTCTGCCTCTAATGCCACATCATCTGCATACAGCAACTTTGTAGATCAGTCCCCTGTAGTCGGTTTGATGTAGCCCATCACCAGTATGAACAGCAGTGGGCTCTGAGATTAACCCTGATGCACACTCACTTCCACTGGAAACCCCTGTGTGAGTCGAAACACTGTACTTGTGTCATTTGGCCCTTGTACATAGCCTGCATTAATTGTGCCAGTGTTTCTGGGTCTTCGAATCATTGCAGGACTGCCCATATTTGCTTTCTAGGTACCTTGTTGTCTGCTTTCCCCACGTCTAGGAATGCCCAGTTGGACTCCTCCTTCATCTGTAGCTTCTTCTTAGCTATGTGTTTCACTGCCAATATCTGGTAGGTTGTGCTGCTTCCTGATCTAAATCAAACGTTTGTCCCCCATCTTACTTTCTACTACTCTGCATATTCATTTATCACCCACTCCAGAACCTTCATGCAATATCATATGATTTTCATAGATCTGTACTGTCCACAATTGTGAATGACCCCTTTGTTCTGATACACTGGCACTAGTATGCTTATTCAGCAGTCGTCTAGCATACGTCCTTCTCTCCATACTGCTAGGAGTACACTCCGGAGCCATTTCTTCTCCTAATACACCCAGTATTCTTTTTTTTAATACCTTTAGTAAAGTCTCACCTAATACATAGGCAAACATACATTAATAGAAAAGAAAAAATATATATTTTTTCCCATTTCCATACATTATACATCACATAGCTTTTCTTTCTTTGTAACTATAAATAATCCAACATTATATAAATTGCTGCATTCCTGTCTTCCCTTAAACCTCACTCTTCCTCTTCAGCATTATTCTGCATGCATTGTTCCCTCAGTTTCCATTTATTTCTATGTCATTTGTTACTTCCTTTTTTAAAGAACCCCTCTTCCATTTATTTTATCTCTCATGTAATATTCAATACTTCAGATAAAATTGGTTTTAACTTTGATTTCCATTTTCTATTAATTAATTTTGCTGGCTGCCAAAAAACTAACTTATTAAGGCCTTATTATGACTATGCAATTCAGACCTTGTGTCTCGGCTCAAAATAATTATTTCCTTAGTTACAGACAATTTGTTCACCCAATATTTCTGACAGTACTCTGTAGGAATTTGTTTTAAAATCTACCAACTCATTCCCCTCACAAAACATATTCTTGATTACCTCTTTCTTCCCCATCACACTTCCAGTATTTGCTATCTACCTGAGGAAAATACTTTTAAATCCGTTTGGGTTATAAAAATACCTGTGCAAACACTTCCAAGCAAATATCCTAAATCTTCTGGTCTTTGTTGCATACTTTGGAGCAATACAGATGTTTTCCCACTGTTCTCTTGTAAATTGCTTTTCCAGTCTCTATCACCAATCTTTTCTAATCTCCTCTGAGTGATTTTCATGGTTGCCATGCAATATTTTATATGCCCTATTCTAGATTCAACTAAAAACTGTACCAGAGCAGATCTTTCACTTAAGATTCCGCTATCCCTTTCTCCTTGCATATACTCTATCAATTCCTGATAGTCAAGGCAAGTCTGTAGCCTGCAGTCCAGAAGTCTTATTGGCATCATCCCACTCTATTACCTTTCCCTCTCTAGTTATTTCCTCCCAGTACATTGGTTCCATTTACAGTTTTCTCCAGTAAATTCCAGCTCACTCTTGCCTATTTTTGAACCCCCTACTTGGAGTCATCTCTGTTGGCAAAATCTCCTTTCTTCATTCTTGTGTTGGCTTAGTTCTTAAAGTACGGTCTGCTACTTTATGAATATAATATTCTAAATGGTTATTCTCCTCCTTAAGGATCTGCAGCCAAAATCCCACTCTGTTTATTTCTTGAACTTCTCCCCTGCTTCATCATCATTCTTTTTCCATTTTGAATTAAAATGTTCTGCTTGTGTTATCTATATGAGCCTTAACTCTTTAGCTCTAAAATATCTCTTCTTATCAGGTAATCCTAAACCACCTTGTTCTTTGGGAAGGATCAGTGTGTCCCACTTAACTGTTACCCTCTTCCACTCGGATAAATTCATTCACCTCTTTATTAATTATTGCCCACAACTTCTCTTCTGGAAGTTAAAAATATGCCTGACCCATATAGAAAACTAAGGGGAGTAAAAGACATTTTCAGTGCTCGTTTCTTACTATCCAATCATATACATTTATTTATTTTACATTTGTTTACTGGGAATGTCCGACTGGGCTAAGAGCCCATTTTTCAGTAGAGGCCCAGGCAGAAAAGCTCCATGACAGAAATTGTTTACAGTGAAAAAAGAAATAAGTAACATTGCTGTACAATATATCAAAGTTAAAAATTAGAATGTATACAACATAGTGTAGTAGAGCAATACATGGGAGATGAGAGCGAATACAGCATGTGTAAGGATGCAGTTCAGTATGTATAAAAGTTATATAACCATTTTACAAGGAAAAAATAGGCAGATAAATTCATGATATTAGTAAAATCAGTCTGAGAGATAAATGAAGGTAGATTAAGAGAAAGACATTGGATGATAGTGTGAAAAAGGAAAGGGTAGCATATATGTTTAGCTTGGCATACATAGTACAGGCGCAGAGCCAGTTCTTTGCTAGATGTTTCCTGAGTAGTAGTTTGAATGTTGATGAGTTTGATGAATTTAGTATTGTCTGTGGTATAGCATTCCAGGTCTTTGCTATTTGTCTAGAGAACAGAACATCACAGTGACTATTATTGGAGGTAGTTAATTTTAGTAGTTTGTTTGAGGAACTCTGGGATATGGAGATGGTGCGGGTATCACTAGGTTCTTGAGTGCTGGGCAGTTGTCTGGATGAGAAAGACTGGATGGATAAGGGTTAGTTGGTTGATGGGTTGGAGATTTGGAAGTTTGAGCCAATTTAGTTGGTGTAGTGCAGTGCATTGGTGTGCTGCGTAGGGGAGGTTAGCAGTGAATCTGGCTTTTTTATTATAGTAGGTCAGCAGTTTACTTAGATCTGTTTTTGTGAGATTGGTGAATATTGGTGAGGTGTATAGGAGGGTGGAGAAGAGATGTGTCCTAGCTGTGGAGTGCATGGTGCAACTGGTTGAGAAAGGTTTGACTGTAGAGTGTACCAAGTTTAATGTGTACCTTAATGTTAGTTAAAGCTAAGTGTTTGTCATACTTAAGATTGTTGTTGATTGTGACTCCAAGAAGTTTGGTATGCTGGATGGGAGCTATTATAGTTTTGTTAGCAGAGTAGATAGCAAAAGGAGGAGATTGATTAGTCATTTTGCTATTGGCAAAGAGGATGAGCTTAGTTTTGTTGGGGTTAAGTATCAGCTGGGAGTCAGCAAGGTAGTGTTCAATGTCAAGGAAGGATTGCTGGGCCTTTAGAAGGAGTTCAGGTAAAGAGGGGGCTGAATATAAGAGGGGAGGTGTTGTCTGCATATTGTATGGTGGTAGGATGTTGGGTGGCTGTACTAAGCAGTGGGCTGACTATTGAGCCTTGGGTACACCAATTGAGATGGGTAATAGAGAAGATAGTTCGTTTTGCCATTTAACTGCTTGTTGGTGGTCAGTTAGGTAGCTTAGGAACCAGGAGAGAGTTGACAGGGAGAGGTTAATTGAAGCTAGCTATGAGAGTAATTTTTGGTTTGATACTGTGTCAAAGACCTTTGATTTATCTAGCAAGATGACGTACCTAACAAGATAGAAGACTCTAGCTTGTGGTAATTTCTGAGTTGGTTGATAGTCCGTGAAACTGATAAGGGCAGTAGTTGTACTGTGTTTTCATCTAAAATCGTGTTGTGAAGCAGATATGAGATTGTTCTTAAGTAGGTAGGTGAGGAGTTTGTGTATACATTTTTCCAAGATTTTGGCAATGGGAGACCGTATAGCAATGGGCCTGAAATTTAAGAACTCTGTAGAGAGGTACCACCTTTATGGAGTTATGAGAGACTTTCCAGAGTTTAGGAATTTATTGCTCAGTAATTGATCAATTAGTAGTGCGATTGGGTGGGAGATGGCATCTGCTACTGATCTAAAAGATTTGTTGGAAGTTGGTCAGCGACTAGGGATGAGGGCTTAAGTTTGGAAAGAAGTTTTCTTATGGTGTTAGTTTGTAGTGGTTTGATGGAGAAAGAGTTAAGGATGTTTGTTGATGTTATAGGAACTGATGGAGGGGGTGTTTTTTACAGTGTGGGAGATGAATTGGGAGGCTGTACTTTTTGTGGGATTGCTTGTTGTGGGAGTTGAGGTGTTGATCTGTTTGTGTTTAGGTAGTTGATTAATGATTCTCCAGAATTTCTTGGGGTTGTATTTGTGTGTTTGTTGGATTGCTGTATAGTACAGATTTTTTGTCTAGTCTTATTTGCTTTTTAGCTTGGTTTCTCAGTTGTTGGAAGGTGAAAAGAAAGACTTGGTTTCTAGTTTTGTGATAGGTGGACCAGGCTTTATCTAATTGTTTGAGGAGCTCCTTGGTCTTAGTAAGTCAAGATAGCAGTTTGGATTTTGAGTAAACCTTTCTAAGGGGAGCTAGGTTATTGGGATATAGAGAAATGTATTATTGAAATATCGAACTGCTGAAGCTAGGTTGAGTTCTTTTAAGGGGGACCAGTCACATTGTTGCAGGAGGGATTTAAAGATTTCAGTGTAGAAATTGTGTGTGTCACGGATGTATTTGTAAACGATGTTTTATGGCAGCTTTAGATGTTGCCTATGTGTAGGTAGGTGGGAAGGTGGCCTCTTATCAGGGAGACAGCCAAATTGTTGACAGGTGGAGGGTTTATTTGTAAGGGTCCAGTCTAGTATAGATTCTTTTTTGCTATGTTTATCAACTCTGGTAGGGGATTGAATTATTTGCTGAAAACCATGGAGGTTGATGAAGTGGGTTGGGTTTTCGGAGGAGCAGGATGACCAGTGTAAGTTGAAGTCACCCATTATTATTGTTTCTTGACTAAAGTTAGTAGCACACTGTCTAAGGAGGTTTTTGATGAATGTTGTTGCCTGGGGGTATGTAGATGGCAATAATTATGATGTGTTTATTACCATTTAGCTGTAGGCGGGTGATTAGTTTTTCAGCTTTTATGTGGTCAAGGGGGTTGAGTTTAAGATTTAAGGTATCTTTGTAGATTATGGCTATGCCACATTCTCATTTATGGGTTCTGTCAAGCCTGTGGATATGTTGCATCCTGGAGTAAGGAATTCATTATCTGGTATGTGTGGTTTTAGCCATGTTTCAGTTAATATGGCTAGTTCAGGTGAGTATTGGGAGGGGGTTACATGAAGGTCATGAGTGTTATTTAGTATACTTCTTAGGCTGATGTTTAATATAAGGAGGTCAGAATTATAATGTGGGAGACTGGTAATGTTTGGGGAGCACAGGTTGTTAGTTGGGAAGGGGATTTGTTCTGGACATTGTGGGCCAGGGTTTGAATGTATGGCACCTCTCAATTTGATGTGGGTTGAATTGAATAGGTATATGTGTGTGAGTTTATTAAATCCTTTAGCAAGTTTAAAAAATGTCAACATGGGGATGAGTCAAGGAGTGAATATTTAAATGAAAAAGTTCTGTATTAGAGATGTTAAATAAGTGAGGAAATATGGAGTTATAACAATGTTAGTTCAATGAGTGTATGAAGGGGTGCTGAATGGGGTCAGTAGGGGAGTACTAGATAGTATTAACTGGTTCATTTTGATATGATGTGGAAAGTTAGTAGCAGACTAATGTATGGTGTGGTGTCATTGTGTAAATAATGAAGGAAGGGCTGAGTTGTAAAGTAATGTGGGAGGTCTAATTACAGGGGTGGGTCTTGTGAGGGTTGGTTGTATATGGAGATGAGGGTAGTCTCTGATTGGGTGTGAGGGTGTTGGTTGAGGGTGGAGTAGGAGAGCGGAATGAGCTGGAGCAAAGCGAAGGTGAATGCAGTGGGTTGAGCCAATCCTAGGAAAAATGGAAGAGTATGAAGGATAAAAAACAGTTTTCAGGTAGTTTTTAAAGCCTGTCTGCCCCCCCCCCCCCATTTTGTTTTACTTTTTTGGTTGCTCTGGGCTTGTTTTTAAATTAATTTCTGGATAAATCCGCAACTAATTGGGTAAAGCACCAAGAAAAAAAGATATTGGATGGTCAATTGTTGTTTCTTTGGCTACCTGAGTTTTATTACTATTACTAGTGCATGAACAGTTTGGGCTGAATAAGGTATGAAATTCATTACATCTTCAGAAAAACCACAAGGAGGTAAAAAGATGGTTAGAACAAAAGGTCGAGGGGATTAAGACAGCTGCTAGCTCTCGTGAAGAACCTAGGTGACTAGAATGCAGTTTTTCAGCACAGCTGAGAAGTTTAAGAAAAGAAAATGAGAGGTTAGGTAGCTGCTAAGATAGTGGGTAACTAAGAGTGATAGGGGGTCTAGTCCTTAGCGAGGGCTGCGTACATGAGGGGTCTAGTTCTTAGCGAGGGTTGGGTACATGAGGATAACCAGGGAAGCAAGTACTATTAGTTTTTCCCTACTGCTGCTTCAGGCGCGAGTGCTGTCCACTATGTGGTTACAACTTTAGATAAAAGTTTCAACAGACTGCACAGAAATGAGACCTACAGTATAATTTTTCTCTCTTTGAGGTCTTCGCGGTCCTCTTGTGCTCTTGGACTGAGCAAGTTCAGCTTATAGCTCTGTGCAGTTCAGGGCAAAGGAGGTTCCCAAGTTTGTTTGTGAGATAGGAATACTATGAACAGTAGTGGAGAGTGAGAATGTTGAGAGAAAGGTAAACAAAATGTTATATGTGACTATGGTTGCATGTAATGCAAAACCAGCATAATAAAAACATTTATCTGTTCCTTTTCACATACAATGTATTCACTTAAACATTGCACAGACCACTAAATAATGCTATTACAACAAGCGCATATATGCTGTGATATGAGTAGCAGGTGCTGTATTAACCGAAGATCAATTATAAAGTCTATACATTATTAAAGACATATACATAGATGTATACATAAAAGAGCTTCCAGTTTCTAAGTTTTTGTGCTACCTTTTGTTTAGTCTCTTCCCACATAACTTTAGCTGCCATAACAGAAGCCTCCTTTTTAATTCATACTCCTAAATAATTCTTATTTTGTCCCCATAAAAATGAGTATTGCTGAACCAATTCTTGTTTGGATACATAATTTACTGTTAAAGCCTTTGTTTTATCTTCATTAATTTTATATCCCAAAAATACTTGAAACTCTTTCAAAATGTTACACAACACTGAGCTTTCCTTTTTGGGATTTATCAGTTACAAAGTAATATCATATGCAAATAAAGCCAGCTTTTCCTGATTACCATATGAATTATATCCTTGCAATTCTGAGTCCCTTAGTTTCTTTGCCAGGGGTTGTCAATGTAAAGCAAGTAATAAATGGGAAAGAGGACATTCCTGCCTAGTTCCTCTATTCAGACACAACTTATCACTGAGGGACCCTCTCACTTTAATTCTTGCCGTCTATGTTTTATTTGTCCTCCTAATTAACCTTATTAGTGTATCAGGAAGTGGAAATGCTTCAGTTGTCCTACTTATTAAATCCTAGCTTACTCTATTGAATGTTTTCCCCTCATCAAGACCCACCAACAGCAGCAGTCTTTTCCTACATTCTGTTCCCTCTAAGTCATCATTGTTCTTTAAATGTTGTCAAATGTTGGTTTCCCCTCCACAAAACCACATTGATCCATATCTATCAATTTTGGCAACAATTTTGTCATTCTTTTAGACATTATTGGCATAAACACTTTATAATCCTGGTTTAAAATTGAAATAGGGTTATATGAAATGGGTCTGTTGGTTCTTTACCGTCTTTAAGTAATACATCCTCCACTTCTTTCTTCCAAGATGGTGCTTCCCCTGCTTTTAAAATACTATTGAACAAGATCTTCCAGTTCTTTATTACTTTCTTCCGTTCTAAATTCCAAACTTCCATAGGAATACCATGTGTTCCTGTGGAGACTTTCCTGAAGATTGATTATACAGTGACTATAAAAAGTTTACACACCCCTGTTAAAATGCCAGATTTTTGTGATACAGAAAAATGAGACCACAATAAATCATCTCAAAACTTTTCCCACCCTTAATATGACCTATAACCTGTACAATTCAATTGAAAAACAAACAAATGTGTTAGGGGAACAAATGTAAAAAATAAAAAAAATGTACAATAAGCTGGTTGCATAAGTGTACACACCCTTAAACTAATACTTTGTTGAAACACCTTTTGATTTAATTACAGCATTCAGTCTTTTGGGTAGGAGTCTATCAGTATGGCACATCTTGACTTGGCAATATTTGCCCTTTCTTCCTTGCAAAAGGGCTCCAAATCTGTCCAATTGTGAGGGCATCTCTCGTTCACAACCCTCTTCAGGTCACCCCACAGATTTTGTATTGGATTTAGGTCTGGGCTCTGGTTGGGCCGTTCTAAAACAATAAATCTGAAGTAGTTGACTTAATTTGATCATCAACCTGTGGGAATCCGATCCGGATCGGATCCGAGATGACAGCTTCACCAGCATCTGATCTGAGCTCCAAGCTCCTCCCCTTACCCATAATATCCCTCAATCTCCTTCCTTCCCTCAGATCTCGTTTGTCGCAGCTTTGCCTAGCATCATGGTCTCAGAACTCCAGGCGTGGTAGGTACTTTTTCGGATAGTTTTTGGGTGTTTGTGTTGCTGGGAGTGCCAAGTAGGTAACCTTTCCCTTGTTTAACCTCCTCTTCACTTTCGCGTTGTGTTTATTGAAGGAAAAAAAAGTTCAGTGTAATTAGTTAGCGTAGGCGTCCCTTTCCCCTCCTTGTTAGTCAGTTGGATGTGTGTGTGTGTGTGGTCAGGCAGGTTAGGGCCTTGTGCTTTTTAACTTTGTTTTCATGGCAGATCAGCAGTCAAAGCTGGTGTTTAGGAAGTGCACAGTGTGTGGCCATACGTTGTCTCTGGCTGATGGCCACACTCTGTGTGTGGTGTGTTTGGGGGCCTCCCATCTCTCAGTAGATTGTTCTATTTGTGCTGGGTTTAACCCCAGGCCTCTGAATGATTGCAGGGCTAAATTAATCCTCAAGGGACTTACTAACATGGAGGCGGCTGCCTTTGCTTCCTTTACAGTCACGGCTGTGACTGCATCTTCCTCAGCTACAGTCTCTTCTCCTCCCTCCCAGGCCGGGACTCAACCTCCCGTGCATAGGTCTGTGGATAGGGAGCATAGGAAAGAGAAGGGAAAAAAAAAAGAGAAAGACCAAGACAGAGGGAGGAAGAGATCCCCGGACTGGTCAGATCTGGTGGGCTCTCTGAAGCAACTGATAGTTACCAGGCCAGTTACTCCTCGGCTCCTCTCGCCTAGATTCTCGCCGGAGCTAGAGGAGTCTGGACCTTCCATTGCCTCTGCACATCGACCGTCCTGTTCAGCGTCGGTGGCCTCGTCGTGTTCCACCAAAATCTTGAGTGAGGCAGACATAGACAAAATGATGCAAAGGTTTATTCGCACCCAGATTGAGATGGGAGTCTTGCCAGTCCCCTCTTCCCCTGGAGGGGGGAGCTCGCTTCTCTTTTTTTGCCCTGATATCTCCTCCTCCGGTCTGACCCCATGGCATTGGAGTTTATGGATCCGAGAGGTACCTGAGTCGGGGTCCGCGCTGATAGTACCCAGTACCTTGACGCCGACCGTTACTTTGAGTGTATCGGGCCCGAGTGGCTCTCAGAGCTGAAGCCTGGGCATCTGATCTGAGGAGTTGGGCATTTCTCCTTTGGAGCCGACTTGGTTGGGTCAGGGCCCTCTCCTCAGTATCTCTGCTCCGGTTGGCTCTGCTCAGATTCCACTGTTGGATCCAGGGAGAGCAGCTTCCTTATTAGTTTCTTGGGAGGCTCGCTCTCCCTCGGCTTTCGATGTGTTGGAAAGGGTTCTCTCCAGTGGATCGAGGCCCCTGACCATCTCCTTGGATTCCGCCCCAACCCCCTCACCTCTGGGTGTGTTTTCAGCCATTTTGTCCATGCAGAGATGGCCCGTGCTCGATGTGCCCCAGACTGTTCCCCACGAGGAACCACAGGTAGTTTGTGAGCCGTCTCCGAAGAGCCCCACCGAAGAGGTTCCTTGAAAATGAACGTGCAAAAGGAGGCACTTGGACTCCTCCCCAGAGTCTCCTCACTGAGGACACTGATTTGGAGGAAGGGGAAGGTTCCCCCAGATCACCCCCGATGATGTCTCCTTTGGAGACGTTATGAAACTCTTGCAACAGTGAGGGGGGGGGTTAGTCTGCCCTCAAACCTTCTTCTGATGAGTCAGTGTTTCTGGAGCCATTTGGCACGGGCACATCTACCTCCTGGGTGTCTAACCCCCCCCCCCCGCAGATCCCTTGGTGGAGCTTATTACCACCCGGGCATGGAAGGAACTGGACACCGTAGAGTTAATCCCGAAGTGTCCCAACAAGATTCTGAGTCTTCCTGCAGACGGACCTAGTTGGAACAAGGGGGTCCCCAGTAGACACTATGGTGGTAGCGGCCACCACCAAGAAAGAACTAGCCCAGGAAAGTTCTACGGTCCATCCCCTCGACCGAGAGTCCAGGACGATGGATCATCTGGGAAAGTGGACATATGCTACAGCCAGTTTTTCCATAAGGGCGCTGAATTATTTGGCCCACATCACTCTAATACAGAGCGACCTGGTCAAGGAGCTGAGTCACCCCCGGAGTCCATGTCACTGTAGGATAAGAGCATATTCTCCGCCTGAATGGCCACTCTCAAAGCAGTTTCTAATATGTCCATGCACCTCCCTTCGCATGCCACTTAAGGAACGGCAAGGGTGGCCAGATCCGGCATTGTCATGAGGCGACATGCCTGGCTCAGGCTATGTCAGTTCACGGAACCCTTTAAGGTGTCTTTCGTGAATGCTCCTTATGATTCTTCCTTGTTTGGGAAGACGGTTCATGAGATGTTGGTCGAGAGTGAAAAGGATGGGAAGACACTGTCTTTGGGATGTACTTCTCTAACCCTCAAATAACCTTTTCCAGGAATCAGTGGGAGGCAAAAGAAGATGTGGTTCTGGAAGTCTCAGTATTCCCAGGACACTCAGGACTCCTCTTTCCCCAGAGGCAGAGGTGTACCAGACAGACGCTGGCCCTGGGGGGGGGGGGGGATGTTGGGTCTCTAGAACCGTTCTCGGACAGGCCTGCACAGCAACTCTGAGGGGTTGCCTGACTGCTCTGTCTGGAGGCAGTCTGGGGTCATCTTTCACTGCATATGACAGCATGGGAGTCTGTGTCAACAGATCGTTGGGTACTTCAAATCATATCCAGAGGGTATACCATCCCCTTTGTGGTTCCTCCCATTCCCCCAAAACACCTCCCGGATGTACCACCCACGCAAAAGGAGGCAGCAGCGCTCAAAATAGAAAGGTTGCTAAGGAAATGAGTCATCCAGCCCTTCCCCCGAGATCTGTCTGGATCGGGCATCTATTCCAGGTTTTTTTTATGCCAAAAAAGATGGGTAAACCTAAGGCCCATTCTGGATCTTTCCACTCTAAACCTATCAGTTGCCAAAGAGAAGTTCCGGATGGTCACTTTACAATCCATCCTGCCTTAGCTGCAGGAGAATGACTGGATGTGCTCAGTAGATCTCCAGGATGCATACTACCATATAAAGATGAATAAACGATCCAGGAGGTTCCTCCAATTTCAGCTAGGGGCCAATCATCATCAGTTTCAAGCCCTACCCTTCGGTCTCACCACAGCCCCCAGGGTGTTCACCAAGGTCATGGCACTAGTAGCTGCTCACCTGAGGCTTCAGGGGATACAGGTCTACCCGTACCTGGACGATTGGCTCCTTGTTGCCCCCACCAAGCATCTACTTTGTCAGGCCAGAGACTATTTCCTGAAACTGTCAGACTTTCTGGGAATTACAATCAACATATCCAAGTCTTCGCTAAACCCAGTTCGGGTCTTAGACTACATTGGAGCAAGGATAGATACATTGAAAACCAAGGTTTTTCTGACTCCGGAGATAGTTCAGAATTTACGACTCCATGTGTCTATGATCTTTCAGTCTCATCTTCCTTCGGCTGAGGCGGTATTATGAGCCCTAGGTTCCATGGCAGCCACCATTACTCTTCTTCCCTGAGCTCGTCTGCATATTTCTGGTACTAGAGTGGACATTAACGGTCCAGTGGTCATTATTAGATCTGTCTTTGATGCATCCTATTCATATAGGCAACGCTTGCAGGAAGTCCCTCCTGTGGTTGATACACTCCTCGGAACTAGTTGAGGGATGAACATTTATTGCAGCCCCTCCCCAAGCCATGGTGAGCATGGATGTCTCCCAACTGGGGGGGGGGGCATTGCTTGGGCAGGACAGTCCAAGGCACGTGGTCCCAGAACGAGACCAAATTGCATATCAGTGTTCTAGAGATGAGGGCCATCTTGTTAGCGTTGTAGGTCCTTCTTGCCTTTCTTCCTCTGGGAACCATTGCAATTCAGACAGACGGCATGTCAGTGGTCTGGTACATCAACCAGCATGGAGGAACCAGATCTTACCCCCTTTGTTGCGAGCCTATGAGAGAGTGGGAATGGGTGATCTCCACCAGCCGTTTTCTGGTAGCAATGCACATTCCGGGTCGATCAAAAATACTGGTGGAAAAACTGAGCAGGACTATCCTGATGCCTTACGAATGGTCTCTGAATCCTTCTGTAGTGAAGCAGATCTTCCTCGAGTGGGGATGGCCTTGCTGCTATCTCTTCGCATCTCCTTCCAGTGCGAAGTGCAGCGAGTTCTTCACTCTAATCCCCCCCACAGGGGGGGGAGTCCCCCAGAGATGCTCTGGTCCATGCTTGGCCTCCCGGTCTTCTTTATGCTTACCTCTGTCTACCTCTCATACCAAAATTCCTCCAGAAGGCAAGCAGATTGGAGAGCAAAGTAATCCTCATTGCCCCATTCTGGCCTTGCCAAGTTTGGTTTCCCTTCCTTTGGTCTCATCTGATAGTTCCTCCGTGGATCTTGGATCCGGTACCAGATCTGATCTCACCTTTCGAGGGTACCTCATCCAGACCTGGTCAGTCTGAAGGTTACATCTTGGCTGCTCCAGTTTCATTGATTGCTAGGACTCCTGGTCTATCTTCTCTGGTCAAACTATTCTGGTGGCAGCTCGTACGTCATCCACCAGAAAACTATACCGTAGCAAATGGAAGCATTTTTCGATCTGGGCTTCTCAAAGGGATCTGGATCATTTCACAGCTCCTGTCCCAGTGGTCGTTGAGGTTTTGGCGCACATTTTCCAGCGGGGCGCTAGCTCGTCTATAGTAAAAGTTCAGTTGCCATTTCCAACTTCCATATACGTGAGAACATGGCTTCGTTAGTTTCCTCCAGACTTTGTAAAACCTTTATCAAAGGTACTTTTCTTTTAAGGCCTCTGGTTAAAGATCCTTCTCCTCCTTGGGATCTTACCTTAGTTTTACAAGTTTTGGTTGCTCCACCTTTTGAACTGGCTGCTTCTGTGGATCTAAAATTTTTGTTGTGGAAGACTGCCTTCCTAGTGGCCATCACCTCCACTAGGAGGGTGTCAGAACTCCAGGCATTATCTGTCAAACCTCCATATATGATTTTCCATAAGGACACTGTTTCACTTCGTACTAATCCTTCTTTTCTTCCTAAAGTGGCCTCTGAAACAAATATCAATCAAATGATCACTTTACCCGTTTTCTTTCCTAATTTTCAGAACAGGGGTGAATATAAATTGCATTTATTTAGACGTACATAGACAGCTATGTTTCTATTTACATAAGACTAAGGCCTTTCGCAGGTCTGACTAGTTATTTGTGTCTTTTTCTGGAACCTTTCTGGGCAAACTGATTTCTAAGGTAACCATTGCCAGATGGATTTCCCTTTGCATCCTTCAGGTTTATAAAGACAGAAGCATGTCTCTTCCGGCTAGGATAAATGCCCATTCTACTAGGTCCATGGCTATGTCAGTGGCTTTTGCGATCTAAGGTGTCTTTGGATGATATTTGTTTGGCGGCTACTTGGTCCTAATCTCACACCTTCATTTCTCATTATAAATTGGACATGATATCTAGGGGGTGAGCATCCTTTGGCTCTGCGGTGCTCTGAAATATCCTTTCATAAGGGCCACCCAAGAGTTTGGTAGCTTGGGACTCTGTCCCACAGGTTGATGATCAAATGAAGTCAACTACTTCAGATAAGTTATGTACTCACCATAACGTTCCATCTGAATAGTTGGACTTCATTTGTCATCAGCCGTCCTTCGCCCTGACCTTCTCATTATGTTCTTACCTTGGTAGGCAGGAGAGAGCACCTATGTGGCTCTCCTGTTCTTCATTGTTAGTAAGATGTATCGGTTTCGGTTTATTTGTATGGTGTAGTAAACTCGATCTGAGGGAAGGAAAGAGATGGAGGGGTATTATGGGTAAGAGGAAGAACTTGGAGCTCGGATCAGATGCTGGTGAAGCTGCAGTCTCGGATCCGATCCTGATCTGATTCCCACAGGTTGATGACACATGAAGCCCAACTACTCAGATGGAACGTTATGGTGAGTACATAACTTCTTTTTTTCTACTGGTGAAGCCATTCTTTTGCTGATTTGGATGCATGTTTGGGGTCATTGTTTTGCTGAAGGGTGAAATTCCTCTTAATCTTCAGCTTTCTAGCAGATGGCTGAAGGTTTTGGGCCAAAAGTGACTGGTATTTGGAACTGTTTATAATTCTCTCCACCTTGACTAAAGCCCCAGTTCCAGCTGAAGAAAAGCAACCCCAAAGCATGATACTACCACCACTGTGCTTCACCGTGGGGATGGTGTTCTTTTAGTGATACATAGTGTTTTTGCGCCAAACATACCTTTTGGAATTGTGGCCAAGAAGTTAAACTTTCGTCTCATCAGACAATAACACATTTTCCGACATGCTTTTGAGACTTGATGTATTGTTTTGCAAATTTTAGCCGGGCCTAGATGTTTTTCTGTGTAAGAAAAGGCTTCTGTCTTGCAACATAGCCCAGGCATATGGATAATACGGGAGATTGTTGTCACATGTAGTACACAACCAGTACTTGCCAGAAATTCCAGCAGCTCCTTCAGTGTTGCTGTTGGTCTCTTGGCAGCCTCCCTGACCAGTTTTTGTCTTGTCATTTCATCAATTTTGGAGAGAAGTCCAGTTCTTTGCAATGTCGCTGTTGTCCCATATTTTCTCCACTTTTTGATGTCTGTCTTCACTGTGTTCCATGGTATATTCAGTGCTGTAGAAATTTTTTGTACCCTTCTCCTGACTGATACCTTTCAACAATGATATCCCTTTGATGCTTTATAAGCTCTGTGCGAACCATGGCTTTTACTGTAGCAGGCAACTGAGTAAATGTCAGGAAAATCCCACTAGGACAGCTGAACTTTATTTGGGGTTAATCAGTGTCTCTCTAATTGATGGCAGGTGTGTACCCAAGAAGACTGAATATTGTAATTAAAGCAAAAGGTGCTTCAACAAAGTATTAGTGTAAGGGTGTGCACACTTATGCAACCAGCTTATCGCACGTTTTTTATTTTTATATTTTTACCCTAACAGATTTGTTTGTTTTTCAATTGAATTGTACAGGTTATAGGTCACATTAAAGGTGAGAAGTTTTGAAATGATTTATTGTGGTCTCATTTTTTATACCACAAAAACCTGGCATTTTAATGGGGGGGGTCTAAACTTTTTATATCCACTGTACATCATAGTTTTTATCTCATCTCCCCGTAGCTTAACTGTTAGTTGTTGAGCCTCATCTGCCTCTGACCTTGACATAATTAAGTCTTCCATAAATATTTTCATTTGTACTCTCTCTTGATTTCCACATTTCTCTGCTTTATACAAATTGTTAAAATTTCCAAAATATCTGCAATACCTCTACAGGATCTCTAGTAATTTTTCATTTCATATTATCCCATTTACTAGTTAAAACTACTGAGGATATTCTGTCTACTGTAATAATTCTCAAATTTCCACTACGCATTTCTTTAATTCTTCTCTTTTTAACAGGTACGTGGGAAAGTGCCAATGTCTCATAACTCACCCAGCATCTTTATTATATCTACTGTGACCTCATTGATCTTGCAGCTTTCCCTGATTTAATTTTCCTTAGTGGTGTTCTTACTTCTACTAGGGTGGGTTCCTCATCCTCTTTGTTTGTATGCTGGGTTTGGTAAAGTACAGCTTTTGTGGGGTTTTCTTCAGAAGCTGTTGGAAGTACTACTTTCTCTGCTTTGGTGTCTTCTCTTTTTTTTATATACACCTTTATTGAATTATCGCTTGTGACATAGGCACACTTACATTTTTATAAAAGTAATCAAACCATATTAACAAGGTCACATTTACAAACATGTATCACATATATTCTATAAAATGTGATCAACCCAGCATTGCATAAATTGCTCAGTTCATGCCTTCTCTTGAACCTTTTTCCTCTTCCAAAACATTTTCTGTGTGCATTGTTCCCTCATTTTACATTTTTTTTCTATGTAATCTACTCCTACCCTTTTCTAAACATCTGACTGTTTTATCTGTTTTACAGTATTTACTAATTGAAGTATGGTTGGTTTAGACTTTGATTTCAATTTTCTAGTAACTGCTTTTTTGACAGCCACCAGAATTGAACTTAACAGGACCTTATTGTTTCTATGCAGTTCAGGTCCTGTATCCCAGCTCAAAATATAATTTTACTTTGTTACATTCATTTGCTTGCCCATTATTCCTGACAGCCTATTCTGTAGGGAATTTTTAACATTTGCCAACTCATTATATACATTCCCAGGTACCGCTGTCTTCCCCATTACACCTCCAGTATTTGCTGTCTACATGAGGAAAAAAACTTTTGGAGTGTGCATGGGGTACAAAAATACCTATGCAAACACAGTCAGGCAAAAATCCTAAATCTTCTAGATTTTGTTGCATATTTGGGAGCCATTCATATGTCCTTCCACAGTTTCTTTGTGTATTGCTCATCTAGTCTCCCTTCCCATTCTTTTGTGACCTCTGATTGATTGTGATAGTTATCCTGCAGTGTTTTATATGCCTTACTGATTATCGCTTTTTGACAGCAGCTTCTGTTTTAGATTCAGCTAAAAACTCAACTAGGGCAGGTGCTTCATTTAGGATTCTCCTTTCCCTTTCTCTTGGCCTATACTCTGATATCAGTTCCTGATAGGGAAGGAATTCTCTTGCCTGCAGTCCAAATGCCTTCTTGGCCTCTTCCCATTCTATTACCTTTCCTTCCCTAGTTATTTGCTCCCAATACCTTGGTTCCTTTGCCAGCTTCCTCCAGTAAATTCCTCCCCTCTTGCCTGTTTTTTGTACCCCTAATTACAGTCATTCCTGTTGGTAGGATCTCCTTTCTCCATTCCAGTGTTGGTGTAGCTCTTAGTATACTTTCTGCTATTTATGAATATAATGTTCTGTATGACTGCTATTCTCCTTAAGGTTCTGCATCCCAATTCCCAAGCCTTCCTTATTTCTTGAATTAACCCCCCCCCCCATCATCATCATCATCCCTTTCCACTTTAAATTGTAGATTTCTGCTTGTGTTATTTGAGTCGTAACTGTGTAGCTCTAAAATATTTCTTCAAATCAGGTAATCCTGAACCCACCTTTGATGTCTTTGTACTGGTGAACAGGTTGTTGCTAGCATCCCTTATGAAGGTGTCTGATTATCTTCTTTAAATTTCTGTCTTTGCCTTGCAACCTGGTAGTTTGTTTGTGCCATCAACTGAGTCACTTTACAGAAATTGGTAGAATGCTTCTGATGCTTTGCTTTTTGATATTGCAACTGCTCTCTTATTCTGGTCTGTCTTTTCTATCTCCCACTTTTTCGTGCAATGCATTTGTTTTGTTGTCTTCCTGGGTTTCTGCACTCCACCGTCAGCTTTCCTTATGTACCATATTTTCTTACCTGGCATGGCTATATACCTGTTCAATATTCCTCACACATGCTGTTTTGAGGTGTCACCATTCTTCAGTTGCACCTGTTTCCTCCTCTTCCTGAGGTGCTAGAGCCCTGAGTATTCTCTCTGCTTTCTCTCCAGTCAGCTCCCACATCATTGGCCTTGTCTGTCTTGACATTAGGGCCTTCTCTGACCACTGTTTGCAGCTGATTGTGCCAACCAGTGGTTTATGCTGTTGTTCAGCTGTTTCACTGGTGATCACTTTGCAATCACCGATTCCACCCTAGTTCCCTTTCCTTAATAGGAGAAAGTTTACATGACAGTTGCATATTTGCCACTCTTGTATGTGATCTTGTGACTGTCACTTCCTGAACCATATGTTGGCCACCATCAAGCCATTTGCCAGGCAGAAGTTTAGAATGGCCTCTTGATCGTTTATTCTTGCTGCCCCACCCATGTGGACCATGACAGCCCTCCTATCCTCTTCTTTTTCAATATATACATTCAGGTCCCTCATTATCAACAGCAACTCATGTTGTCCTGTTTTATCTAGTAGGTCCTGCAACTGCTGCCTGTATGCACTCTTTTCCTCACAGTCACAACCCTGCTGTGGGGCATAGGCTGAGATTATGAAAACTGCTGTATCCTTATACTGGAGTCTGATTGCTACGAGTCTGCCATTAATTTTAATAACATTCCTCACTATTCTGAAGCCTCTCCTTCAGCACAATTCCCACACCATTACTACTATGTCCTCCTCCTGAGTAGTAGACTGTGGATACCAAGCCAGTTGGCTTTGCTACACTACCCTTCCAACTTATCCTCTGGATACGTAGTATGCCCATTCTCCTCTTTTCCATCATCCTGTTGGTGAACCTATATTTAGTGTAGCAATACTGAGTTCATGTTTAGTAGGTTGATTGGTTTTATGTCCAACTTTCTTTGTTCAAAATGTGTGAATTTAATAAAGGTGTCTGAAAAATGAAATTGGATGTTAAAAACACAGTCTACAGCTCTACTGTTGCCCTTCCATTGTAAATCAAAGACACTAAGCTCTCAAATTGTTCTTATAAAGGGATCATAAATAGAGCACTGGGCTACATCAGTAGATCTGATGATGAGAGCTTGATGTAGTCCACCTCTAGGACTAATAGAGGCAGGTACGGAACTTGGCTCATAAATCTTTCCCAGGTTATTTTAGCCCATGCCCTTTGTCCAGAATCATTGGTGCCAAATGACCCCAAACTACATCACTAGAGAGTTTTCTCAGTGGTACTGTTTTCTTTTTGAATTAATTTCTTGCATTCAATCAGATCTTTTTTAATCTTCCTTTAAGCATTACAGAATGCTTAGATATTTTTTGTCAGTTGGTTTGCAGCTTAATTTCAGACATTTGGTAAAAACTATACTGGGAAAAAAAAAAGTGAGGGACGTACTCTTAGTAAAGTTGGGGATTAAATTCCAGGCTCCTTAATGTCCAGATTTAAGAACAGATTATATCCTGAGCCCACTGTTGTACTAGTGCCCCCAGCAGGAAACTTTTCAAGGTTCTGGAAAGTGCCATTGTGGATGCAGCAATTTCCAGAATGTGTTTGCTTCCAGAATATATGGTTCTCAGCAGAATAATCCGGGATCATGTGGCCCTTCTTTCATTGGAAGTTCTGAAATCCTTGAGGACTTGCCTGACTTCTCTATTCAGGAGTCTGACTATGGTCATCGGTTTTTCAACCTTTTGGGTGTAGAAGGCCATCACTCACAGTAGCTTGGTAAGAGGCATCATCCATTCAGGCTCACAAGTTGTGTCGCCTTAGAGTGGCTCTATAAACAGCTTCCTTCCTCAATGGAGATGTTCATCGTGCATACAGCTGCAGTAATCATAGATGGGTTCTCTGCCGTCAGGCGGTCCCTCGGTCGGCCGAATTCCAAAGTCTAGGTCCGGCGTCGGTTGTTGTCGCTTTCTCTCCTGACGTCAGTGAGGCCGTAGTATATAAGACACAGCAGACACCATGTTCTTCAGTCTTTTTTGCCGTGCGGTGCCCGAAGCAGAAGCAGTTCGCAAGTGCCGGTCGGCCAGCTCCTGAATTACGGAAATATTGGAAACCGAAGTCTTTATTAAAGCTAAGTACCCCGTTGGGGAAACTTTTCTTGCCTCAGACCGATGTCAGAAAAAGTTAATAATTGTATTTCTTGTGGGAAGCAAATACCGCATAAGGATTTCCATTCCCTCTGCATACCTTGTTTAGGCCCAGACCACGACGTCTCGGGCTGTCGCTTTTGCGCTACCTTCAATAAACGCACTATTAAGCGTCGGGCGGAGTTCGCCCAACACTATTTTGGTAAAGCCTTTGGTTATAAAATGACGTCGGATTCTCCGACTACCGTTTTGTCCAAAAAACGCAAGGACAAGGACCGACACGCGAGGCCCCCGCCGACACCACGCCAAGACAGGCTACACGTGGTCCGGTTCTCAGCGAGACGCCTTTGCAGTCCCTGACTACCGACGACACTCCTTTGGCGGTGTCCTCTGTACCTGAGACCGCTGGTACCTCGGCCCTTTCCCAGACTACAACCACCGAAGCCTTTGCTAATGTTGAGCCTACTAATGTGGACAGGTCCACTTCCACCCATGGTGTCTTTAGACCCTCATCTTCTTTTTCTATTAAGGCCTTTACTAAATCCATAGCAGCCAGGCATCCCAAGAGGCCTGTTGCACAGGGCCCATCTCCAGGTCCCATGCCTAAAAAACAGATGCTTAAAATGGCTGAGGATTTAATTACTCTTATCAGGGGTTCTCAACCCCCTCCAGACAAGAGACCCAGAGTGGAGGAAGATTCTCCCGCTTCTGATCAGGGATCCATTTTATCAGAACATTCTGAGGTAGAGGAACACTCTTACTCCCCTTTTGAGGATTCGGATGCAGAGCAGTCCATTCCTTCTGTATCTCCTCCTGAGGATTTTTCCTTTGGGGAAACCTTGCACACTTTGAGGGAACACTTCCATTGGGAAGGCCAAGACTTTTCAGATTCCAAGAAAAGACTTAGGGAATTTCTTTTGTTACCTCAACACAGACCTCTGGCGATACCTCCTGTTTTGGACATACTTGATGATGTTTATTCGGGGGCTTGCCTTAACCCGGATTCTCTGCCTCCTGCACCAGTCAAACCTGATAGGAACTACAGAGTACCTAACTCTTACCTATTTCTCTTCAAAAGCCATAATGCTGACCCTGAAACCATTTCACAAGGCCCCAAGGGATTGAAGGCCTCCACTGCCAAGAATCCACTTCCTGCAGAAAGAGAGTCAAGATCTTTAGAAAGGTAGGGAAAAAAGGTATATACCTCGGCCACCCTAGCCATGAGGGCCGTAAATTGTCAGTTTCATATGCTTAAATATCAACAGTTCCTGTTATCACAGTTAAGGAATAAAATGTCTCAACCTGAACAACCAGATTTGAAGGAGTTACAGGATATGATGCATAGTGCAGAGCAAGTGGGTAAACACACCTTACAATGTGGTTATGATGCCCTAGAGGCCTCAAGTAGAGCGGCTGCTACAGGATCAGTCATTCGCAGACATGCCTGGCTTAGGGAACAAAACTTGCCTGATCATGTGAAAGCTAAACTCCTAGATGCTCCTTTACAAAAGGATGTGCTGTTTGGTACTAATGCTGAGGAGATACTACGGAAAATGGAAGAAAAAGAGCCAAATCTATGCAAACTGTCAAAGCTTTTTTACAGGTCCAACCACCACGGTTTAGCAGAAATTGGCCTTCAAAAAAACTGGTCCTTTCCAGCCACTGACAAGCCCCAAAGAGGTAGATACAGACGCACAAGGGGCAGAGGGCAATCACAAGGATTATATAGAGGCCGACAGTGGCAAACTCCAGCACCAAGAGGTGGCGAAGACAGTGCACAACAATACAGGAAGCAAACCCAATGACTCCCTCATTTCCATGCCAAGCATGTCTCAGCTGGCAGCACCTTTGGGAGGAAAGCTAGCATTATTTGCAAGCAATTGGCATATTGTCACAACAGACAAATGGATCCTGGACATTATAAACAGAGGCTACAAATTTCAATTCCACACTCTTCCAAAAATGAGAGGCATGCCAAACCTGCCACAAAATCAAAGGGCAGAGGCACAACTACAAATTTCAAAGCTCATAAGCATGAGAGCTATTCAAGAGGTACCTACTCACGAACAAGGTCAAGGTTTTTATTCAAGACTCTTTCTGGTACCAAGGAAAGGAACCGATTGGAGACCCATTTTGGACTTATCCATCCTAAACACATTTCTACTCGTACCAGAATTCAAGATGCTCACATTACAGCAGCTTCTTCCCATGCTGGGCAAGGAGTTTTGGCTGGTAACATTGGACCTCAAGGAGGCATACCTGCATGTCCCAGTCAGACAAAGCTGCAGAAGATACCTCAGATTTCTTGCAGGTTCAATCCACTATCAATTCTCTGCATTGCCCTTTGGCTTATCTACTGCGCCCAGAGTATTCACAAAGTGCCTGGCATCAGTGATTGCCTACTGCAGACTTCAAGGGATACAAATTTACCCTTACTTGGACGACTGCCTGATCCAAGTGGACAGCAAGCACATACTTCTGGAACATCTGGCATATGTGACATGGTTACTGCATTCTCTGGGATACACAATCAACAAAGAGAAATCAAGGCTAACACCATCTCAGAAAATAACTTTCCTGGGTGCCAACTTGGACACAAACACCCAGATGGCCTACCTTACGCCAGAAAAACAGGGGCAACTATCTCAATACTTCAAAATACTAGCAAAATGTACCAGGCTTACTGCAAGGAAAATCCTGCAGGCTCTGGGATTCATGGCATCTTGCATTCTTTTAATCCCATGTGCAAAGCTGCATATGAGGAAACTTCAGTGGTACCTAAAAAACCTATGGTCTCAACACAGTCACAGTTTGGAAACAATAATACCAATAATTCCATGTTTGCAAAAGGAATTTCTATGGTGGGCCCAAGCATGTCAAGCAAACACAGGCCTCCCATTCTGCAAGCCTCAAGCAAAGCAAGTCATCACAACAGACGCCTCAGATTACGCCTGGGGGGCGCACATGACGGACAGGTGCATTCAGGGCAAATGGTCCCAAAAGGAAAAGCACCTTCACATCAATCAAAAAGAAATGCTAGCAGTAATAAATGCAATTACAGCTTTCAAGGACTTCCTGCATCCAGGACAATTACTGATAAGAACAGACAACACCACAGTAATGTGGTACATAAACACACAAGGAGGAACACATTCATACCCCTTGTGCAGACTAGCCATGACTCTTTGGAACTTGGCTCTGGAATGGCAAATCGAACTTCAAGCACAGTACTTGCCAGGATTGGAAAACACGCTGGCAGATAATCTAAGCAGAAATATGACAGATCCACACAAATGGAAGTTACATCCTCAGGTGTTTACAGAAATAATCCAAGCGTGGGGGGAGGCCAGACATAGATCTTTTTGCCTCCCACAGGAATCATCAATTGGAAAAGTTTTGTTCGAGGACCTTTCATCCAAAGGCCTGGAGAGTGGATGCCCTTTCATTCAGTTGGACAGCATGGACAGTTTACGCATTCCCACCTTTGCCTCTTCTGCCCAAGGTGCTTTTGAAAGCAAGAGCAGACAGACCGAATATGATACTGATTGCTCCAGATTGGCCAAGGCAACACTGGTACCCACTCCTGAGGAGCCTAACACATACTCCTCCCTGGTCCCTGCCTCTAATGCCTCTTCTGCTGACTCAGCACAGCTACAAAACTCTTCACAGTCAGCTGAAAACACTCAATCTCGCCGCATGGAAAATTCCTCAACACCACAACAGACGCTACTCTCCAAGGAGGTGCAGGATGTCATTTTGGAGGCCAGAAGGCCATCTACTAGAAAAGCTTACTCCGCAAAATGGAAGCGGTTTTGCTCTTGGAATGAGAAAAAAGGCCAGGACCCTAGAAAACTGAACTTGCCTCAGGTATTACAGTATCTAGCTGAGCTGCTGAACAGTGGTCTTTCATTTTCTTCCATAAAAATCCATGCCTCAGCCATTTCTGCAGAATTCAACATGGATCCTCCTTTATTTTCTCACCCACTCTTACGACAGTTCCTCAGAGGGGCTAAGAATATAAGACCACCAAGGAAACAACCAATACCAGCCTGGGATCTTAATTACATACTAGAAAAATTAACATTGCCTCCTTTTGAACCAGCTGCCTCAACAGATTTGCAATATTTGTCCTGGAAAACAGCCTTCCTTCTGGCTATCACTTCAGCTTGTAGAGTTTCGGAACTACAGGCCCTCATGGCAGTGCAGCCCTTTCTCATCTTCCATCAGGACAGGGTTTCCCTTCATACCAACCCATCATTTATGCCTAAAGTGGTATCCAGGGTAGCTTTAAATCAAGCCATACACCTTCCTACCTTTTACCCCAATCCTCAAAACAAAGGGGAAAGGCTGCTACATTCTTTAGACATCCATAGGCAGCTACGTTACTATTTGGACAGAACAAAGTCCTTCAGGAAATCAGAACAACTCTTTGTGTCCTATGCTGTAGGGGCTCAAGGGAAGCCAGTTTCCAAACAGACTATTTCAAAGTGGATAGGTCACTACATACGGTTTTGTTATTCCTATCATGGGAAATCTGTTCCTACAGGTATCAGATCACACTCCACCAGGGCCACAGCTACCTCTACAGCCTTCCTCAGAGGAGTTCCTACCAAAGATATTTTGGAGGCAGCCACTTGGAGTTCTGTACATACCTTCACAAAACACTACCACCTGCCTTTATATTCCAGAACTAGTGCAGGCTTCGCCACTGCTGTGTTGCAGGGCATTCTGGCTCAACCCAGTTCCTCCTAGTACCTACCACCCTGTGCATAGCTTCGGGACTCTACCCATCTGTGATTACTGCAGCTGTATGCACGATGAACATAGTACAGTTTTGTACCTACCATAAATGTAGATGTTCGAGTGCTAATACAGCTGCAGTACAGGTTTCCCTCCCTCCTTCCCCACTTGGTAAAGGCATGGGGCTTAACACCCTCTTCATACAACCTGACTGGGTTATCCTTCTATGGTTTATTTGCTTGCAACTACTGATTTTGGATTATATTGCATTGTTTGTTTATGCATATAAACATAATTTATGTATTGCCTTCCTTCTGGGGGCACCTGACATCTGGGGCAAGAAAGACTGAAGAACATGGCGTCGGCTGTGTCTTATATACTCCGGCCTCACTGACGTCAGGAGAGAAAGCGACAACAACCGACGCCGGACCTAGACTTTGGAATTCGGCCGACCGAGGGACCGCCTGATGGCAGAGAACCCATCTGTGATTACTGCAGCTGTATTAGCACTCGAACATCTACATTTATGGTAGGTACAAAACTGTACTTTTTTATTAGCCAAGGGGAGAATGGAAGTGTATTTATTTTCAGGGCTTTCTTTAGCACCCCACACACACCACACGCATCCTCAGAGAGAAATTAGTCACTAGTCAACATATTGCACATCTTTGGAGATGAAGGGAAACCCAAGTACCCAGAGAAAACCCACAGAGACACAGGAAGGACATACAGAAGGAGCCATAGCTAAGAACCGAACCTGATAACCTCTTGCTATGAGGCAACAATTTTACCCACTCTGCTGCTGTGCCACCCAAAGGAAATCGTATCCAGAAGCTATTCAGTTCCCTTTTTGTCTTCTGCTAGTTTAGTCTAGTCTTCTTTCCAAGATCCTACCTTGGCAAAAAGCTGCAGCAGAATAATAGGCCCAGTTACTAAAAAGAGCCATACCGGAGGTCTCGCCAGATTGGAAAAGGCATGGCTTTACATAAGATTCTTTTTGTGCAAAAAAAAAATCTTAACCTAGGCCCAGTGTTTATTTCAGTGGCCTAAATCATTATACCTGTTGCTGCCTTTTTCATCCGTTCTTCAATCATTGGTTTCGGATCCAAGTTTGGACACTTGTCAGTGTTGGATCCATCGCTCAAGCTCCACCCTTACCCATAATCCTCTCCCAAACCCTAGATTACCTCAGATTTCATTTACCACTTCCAGTGACCAGACATGGTTAACATTGCTCAAGCTCTTAGGAGATTGGTGACATTTTATTTTTGGCATTACCTCTTTCCTTTCAGGGTCTTTGACAACTTCTTTTTTACTTCTCACCTATTTTTTTTTAAAAGCTATATGTTTATATTTTCCTGATAGTTGTTAGTGCTGTTGTTCTACCCTAAGCCTTGTGCCTTTCCATTCTTCTATCTACTAGTTCTCCAGTAATCTTTTCTACCATTGCTGGTGTTTTCTTTCCCAAATTCTTGGGAATACCTTAATTACCATTGCTGGTATGTTTGTCTTGTACTTTTTCTGTAGTAGTCTTATTTTTATTAATGCTTTCTTTTTAGGATTGGGTTTGCTTTGCTGCTATGTCAGATAAACCTACAGGTTTTAAAAAATGCTCCTCTTGTGGGCACAGGATACCCAACTCTTACCATTCAAAGTGTGTGTATTGACTTGGGGTCACACATCTTAAGGTTGAGTGCTCAGTTTGTTCCAGCTTCAACCAGAACCTTGGTTGAATGCAGGAACAAGTCGGTGCTTAAGGGTTTACTACCTTTCTTCTCTTTTTCAGTGTCTGGAGCATCCTTCTTCCCATTGAAATTGGTCGGAAAATTACAGGGAAAGAAAAGAGAATTCCAAAGAAAAGCAAATGGAGTTGAGGAAGCATTCCCCTGACGTCTGTCCTTACTTGGCACCAGCTTTGGCTCCACCATCCAAATTATCCAGGACCTGAGATCCATCCACCTTTTTGGATCTGACACTATCTTCTGCCCAAGTCTCCTTCCCATAGACAGCCTCTGTTCTCTCCAGAGCTAATTTTTTCAAGGCTACACACTCCATTTTTACAATAAACTCTCCATGGAGTTTCTAGACCCCCAACTACCTCCTCATCTTTCAGTCTGCCAGGTGCCTGTCCAAAACAGATGTGGACAGGATAATGAGAAAATTTCTCAGGACTCCTATTCTCAGTTGTTTTCTACTTCTGGTTCCGTCTCCCGTTGGACCCATGAGCTTCGGACTAACCCAAATTCCCTTAGTAACTCCTACTACGATCTGTCCCTCGGCTTCGGAGATTCCAAATCTGCTGATTCTGGGATTGTCTGGGTTGAATTCGAAGGCTTGGCCTTTGTCGACTCTGACATTTTCTCTGATCTATCTAGCACCTACCTTGCTGGAGTCTGAGGGGTCTTAGAGCCATAGTTTGGCACTGGGTCCGCCTGGTAGAGGTTCAACTCAGAAACTTTCTGAGCTGTCCCTTCCCCTCAGGGCTTTGGCACTAGACAGTTTGCCTCTGACTTCTGCATCAAGACAGGGTCATGGGGGAGTCTTAGATTTCTCCTGGCAGGTGGCTTCGGCCCCCACTGGAGTAGTCCTGAGCTCTCCATTGACTTTTGTATTGGAAGCAGTGGAGAGAGAGCTCTCCACATGACTAGATAGGTCATCGTTCACCTCCTTGGGTCCTCCCCTCCGCAACTGTCTGCCCTGGATCCTTAGTCTGCTTATTCTGTCCCATCAGGGCAGCCAACTCCATTCAATCCTTGAAGCAGTCCTTTTATAGGACTTCCCACACACTTACAGGTCCTTCTCAGATCACCCTCACAAGGTTGCTCCCCAGAAGTGTAAGTGCAAGAGGAGGCGTGTCGATTCTCTGCAGAAATCATTAAGGTAAGATAATTACTTCCGTGAAGGGGAGGGGTCCCCCGGTCACTAATTGAGGCTGTCTTGTTCAGAGAAATTCTCTGAGGGAGAAAGGTGGTTGGTTTTCTGAAGCTGCTTTGCAGGAGGAGTCTGTGTTTCTCGAGGCCTTCAGAACAGGCTCGTCTACATCCTGGGTGGTACCACTGGCTGACCACATATTATGTAAGGCTTGGAAGGATCATGATATCACAGAACCTTTTCCTAGAAAGCCAAACAAATACCTAAATGCACCCAAAGACCATGCCCATTGGTGCAGGGGGCCCCAGTGGATGTCATGGTGGTTGTGGCAGCCACCAAAAAGTAACTTACCAAGGAAAGTCTTTCTGTCTACCCCCAAACAGAGAGTCTAGGGCCCTGGACAGATTTGGAAGTAAGTTTTTCCTTCAGCAATATGTACTCTGCAGTTGTTTAATTATCTGGCACACTTCAGAGGTTTGCAGAGGGATTTGATGAAGGAGCTTACAAAATTCCACTCAGGGTCCATGTTGGCAGAGGATAAAAAGACCATTTCTTTGCAACTGGCCAACCTCCAGTCCCTGTCAAGTGACTCCATGCATTTGATTTCACACACTGTGGAAGGTGTTTTGAGAGTGGCAGGCTCAGGCGTTACTATTAGGAGGCACACCTGGATGCACCTTTGCAGAGCCCTACAAGACATCCTTCATCAATGCACTCTTTGATGGATCTACCTAATTTGGATCCAAAGTTAGAGACTTTCTACAGGAATGAGCAGGATGGGAAAACTGTATCTGCTGTAGGAATTCATTTCAGTATTCCCTCAGAGAACTTTTTCAAGAAAGGGGCAGAAGGATGTTGTTCTAGAATTCTCAAGAATTTTCTCAGGACTTCTTTGAGGATGGCTTCCCCTGTGGCTGAAGTGGGAACTTTAATGGCAGACATAATCTGCATGGCAGAAGGTGTCTGCAAAAACAAAGTTTCAGAGGTACTTTTTCCAAAAAGGTTTTCCAGTGCCCTTGAATGGTTGTCCAACTGCTACACTCTGGAGGCAGTTGGTTGGATGCTTATCTCTGCACCTAGAAGCCTGGACATCCATCAAAAATATCTGAGTGCAGAAAATAGTTGCCAGAAGTTATTGTATTCCCTTTTCTCTTCTTGCCTCGCTCATTCAAGAGCAATTCCCGATGTATCACCCTATCAGAGGAAGGAAGCTGCTTTAGAAGTAGAAAAGCTGCTAATATAGTCATGGATTAGTCCATTCTCCCTCATTTGATGAAGGACAATTGGATGTGCTCCATAGATCTTCAAGATGTGTACTATCACATAAAAACAGACAGACGACCCAGGAGATATCTTCAATTCCAGCTGGGAGCCAGTCCTTTTCAATTCAAAACCCTGCCCTTTGGTCTCACTACAGCCTTCCTGTGTGTTCAAGTGTATGGCAGTGGTTGCAGCTCACCTGAGATTGCTGGAATTCTGAGTATTTCCTTAACTCAAGGACTGGCTCCTCACCACTCCCACCACACATCTAGTGATACACATCAGTGACTACCTGCTCCATTTATGTTTTCGTCTGGGCATCACTGTCAACTACTACAAATCTCTCTCCCACTCAAGCCATGGAGTTTATAGGTGCTCATCTGGATATGGTTTCTCAAGTAGCATGACTCCCAGAGTCCAGACTATCTGAAGTTACAACATCAGGCCATACTCCTGTTGTCTCTTCAGTCACCAGCAGCCATGTTGGTCTTCAACTTCTTAGTTCACTGGCAGCCTTCATAATCCTTCTGCCTCTAGCAAGACTCTATATGACAGTATTACACTGGACTCTAACAGTACAGTACTGTATGAATTGACAACCCATGATCTTGCCTTTCGAATCACAATAATCCGCAAACAACACATCTCCTGATGGATTCAGATATCAGATGTTTTTCAAGGCCACCCCTTTGTCCTAACTTTGCCCAAGACCATAATGATCCCAGACGCTTTTCAGTTAGGGTGTGTGTGGATCCATTACCTGGGGCAGATGGCCCAAGGCATGTGGTCCCCATTCTCAGAGGTAGAAGGAGTTGCACATATGGGGCACATTGTTGTGGTTTAATGTCCTTGGTGGAGACCAGAGACAACTGCAAGATGCTTCCTGAAAGTGGAAGGGTTGTCTTGCTATTATTAGCCTCTTGCAGAGGTGAGAGCAGTTCAATATGGACTCATAAACATCTTCCCTCTGGTTTTGCTGGGTACATGCAGTGGTGAGGAGCAAATGAAAACCCTGCAAAACACTAGTGTATTGCTGCCCCAGGCTTCCTGATCTCCTCACTAGTGTGTCATTCTGATAGCCTACTACTTGTATCAACAAGTTTGGTTCCTTCTTCTCTGACCACATCTTTTAGGCAGTCCTCTCCTTCTAAGGCTCTCTAACATTTTTCTTCCACCTGCCTAGCCAGCCTCACCTGGACCTTTTTTATTCATTGAAGTTAACCAGGTGTTTTTCCCCAGTTCCATTGATAGCAAGGGAGACCCTTTTTACTTATCAAGAGTTGTCCAGATCCTGGCTATTGCCCAGGGGACTGGTATGATGAAAGCTCATCATAGCAAATGGACTCACTTCTTAGCTTTGGCCTCAACCAGTGGACGGGATCCATTTTTATCTCTGTCAATGATGTTTTGCAAAAGCTTTCCTAAATCATTGACTCCGGCCTCATTTGTTTATTTGTTAAAGCTCATCTATAAGCCATTCCTTAGTTTCACTAAGGAACAAATGCTGGTTTTCTGGCTTCTTTGCTGTGCCAGAGAAACTGGAAGAAACAGACTGTATTGATTGTATGAAAGCACAAATAAGAAACTGGACTGGTATTCCAAAACAAGATTTGTTAAATTAAAGGGCACATTGTGTGTATGCTCCAAACCTGGCCATGAGAAAGCCGTAAAAGACCTATATTAGCAAAGATACAATCTTACCAGCAGAAGGAGTTGATCTTGACAAAACTTAGTATTAAAAATTGGATACCACAGTGTATTTGTGGAAATAATTCAGTGTACACCAGGCAGTAGAGAAGCAGGTTTATCCCAACAGTTATGGAATGTAGAGACAGTGGTGTGAGATTCAAGCTGATGTACCCAACTGTCTCACAATTTTTTTTTCTGGAAGATTAAGGAAATGTTTTGATGCAGAACAGGCTAAGGAGGAAATAGTTTCTCCAACAAAAAATGAGCCAGCAAGCAGAAGTGGACTTTGCTTCTCATTCTTCTGACAATAAAGCTAATAGAGAGACTTTGCCATTGAAATCTTTTCCAGTATTCCAAAGGAAAATACTTGAGAGAGAAAAAAAAAATAGGAGTTGACTTGAAGAATGAGTACCTTAACTTGAATCAGAGTCTAGTTTTGGGAGATGCAGATGATCAGGAAGAAGACCCGCAGCACTGAAATCAGTGAATAAATGTGAGATTATAAAGCATTGATAACATTTGTGAAATACAGAGAGACTGAATTTTTGTTGACCTTGCTAAACTTGCAGGTGGATGGTAAAGCATATACAGAACATTATATCATTTAATGTTTAGAAGGTTAGTAAAGGGAAAAGAGTGGTGCTTTCATCCATTGTGGGGGTTGTTTTGGTTTATTTATTTTTCAGTTATGCAACTGCTGTGACTTCAGCAAAACACATGGACTGCAGGATACATGTATGCTTCCACACCTTCATCCTTTGGGTCATGTCTCTCTACCCCATATAGACAAGTGCAGTAATTTGGTGTTTGCCAGTGGACCAACTGCGGCCCATTTCCCCCACCGTGTGCCCACTTTCCCATGTCACCTACTAGTGCATGGGCTTTTCTCATCAAACCTAGGTCATCTGGGGCAAAAGTCAAGGATTATTCCTTCTGAGCTACAGAGCTGTAAAGGTACCTTTTTTTTTGGACCCCCCCCCCCCCAAAAAAAAAAAAAAAACGAAGCTTTCTCTTCCAAGTAGACCTAGGCTTTTACTAATTTCCTAGCAGGATATGCAAAGGGTTTAGTGCTCCTTCTCTAATTTAAAACACCTGGCTGCAGTATTCTAATTGATTATATATACGTTTGTGATGAAATTTTTGCATTTGCAAGGAGATGCATTTATTCACAGGTTCAGAGTTATTTTATGTACATGGATTAGATTGAAACTGTTACTGGAATCTTTTAACAATATTTTTATTTTCTGCTATTTATTACAGCTCAGTGGTAGATTTTCTGGATCTAATTTGATACATTCACAGAAACTGCAACTTTAAAACAAACTGTATTTACTATTCTGCTGAGATCTGAATTGTTGTGATCCTGTTTCTGCTAGGAACATCCATTTATCATTTCCTTTGTGAAAAGGAATGCGTGTTTGCTTATACTTGTATACTATTGTTTGCCCCTTCTGAAAAGTTCTCAGACTTGCACTGAACTTACTGGATGTCATCATTCCCTGGTTAGGTGGTTAACTGACTAGTTTCTAGTGCTTTCAGAACATAACAGTTAGTAAATATGTCTATCAGCCTGCTTAACAAACTGTAATAACATGAGCTCATGTTAGACAAAAGAAGCCAGCTTTAAACTGTAATAAAATAATGGGATCATATTGGATATTATGCCCCATTGTCTATGTATGTCAAATTAAAATGGATTACTATGTCTTTGTAGTGTTTACTTGTGACTACAAAACACGTTTGCCAATGAAAATAAAAAGGAGTTACTCAGTGGTAGATTTTTTTTCAGTGCAAATTCCACACTTTAGAATGCTGTTTACTGTAAACAAACATGAACAAATCACAGAGTAGATAAAACCTGCAGTGTAAATAACCCTGAGAATTGACCAAGTTTTTATTGTTTTGGGATAACATCAGTAAAAAAAAAAGTCTCAGCTTGTGAGTGCCACCAAGTGGAGAGTTGGTACCCACAGATGCCTGAATGATGGGTGGAATGTGTCCATTCCCTGTAACTGTCTTGGAGGGCACAAAGGTGGAAAGTAGGTAAAAAAGAAAAGAAAGCACTCTAAGTGCATCTCTCTTAGCCTTTGTTATTTGGCCTTCTAAATAGCTTTAATTATTGCCACTAAAGCGTAATGAGAAAAGGCATTGTGCTGGAAATGGTCTGTATTCTGCAGACCTGGGTTTGTTTCCCTACTGTCACCCCATACACTCACACACATATTGTTTCCAAATAAGTCACTTAAGACCAACTCTCACAGGCTATGATGCTTGCACCTGGGTCTTGATTAACAAAAAGGGGTGGATACCTGTGAAGAGAGAATGTGAAGTAGCCCTCTTACAGACTGCAGTTTAAAAGACTTTTTTTTCTTCTGGGATGATTGTGGCTATTACACAAACAAAATTGGCACAGATAGCTGTCTTTCCCATCCAAGTTGTACTCTCTACACACTGTTAAACTGTTGTCCAACTTCACAGCTTCCTTGAAAACCTGTTCTTATATTCAACAATCTTATTCTTAGGGAAAAAATACCTCTAGCGTAGGTTTGTCATAAAAAAAAAATCTCAAATTGCAGTTTACCCAAAAATGTCATCCTTGAACTCATGTTTTCTTGATTTATATTTTTGGGAGTTCAGTCCTCTCACTGATTGATCCACTGTCTTCCAGTCACCCAGTGAGTCCATTTGTTTCCAAAGCTACAACCCTGGGACCCCTTTGTCCCTTGCGGCAATAGTTGGGAGAAGCAGCAGCCGTCATCCATATGGAAGTGTACTGAATTTTGTTGTTGGTCTTAAGCTGTACTATACCTGTGCACATACTTACACTGCCCAAGGGGTGAGACATGTCGTGATCTGATGCAGTGTAATTTCCTTCCCCTGAAGGATATAATCAGTGACCTTGACCCCCACCCCAACTTGAGATTTTTAGTCTTCACCAGAGATTCAACCACTGAGAGTATGACTGGACACACAGTCCCCACTACCCCCCCCCTAAAGATAGGTGAACATGTTAAAGCCCAGTTATTCCTGTCCTCCCCAACACCATCATGTATACTGACAACCCTCTTCTCCTACCACCCAACACTACAACCTGTGAGAGATGCACTTATATAGCCAAGCTCTCTCCAGCCAAGACTGGACTGGACAGTCAAGAGGAGAAGGTTAACACCTGCACCACATCACACTCAACACATAGTCCTTCAAAACCCACACTACCAAAACCCACACATAGAAACACAAAGCACAAACCCACATTTACGAGGCTCTCAAAAATCTGCCCAAGCAACAGAGACCTCACAAGCTGAAACACAGACAACCATCATCCCCCAAAACTACCCAAATGACACACAGCCCACAAAATCAGTGTGCCACTCAACCTCAGCCCATAAGGCAAAACAATGTACCCAACACACTAGTCATAGGTGACTCTATAGTCAGACACATTGATGTCCCACTCACAAACCTAAACAAGGAGAAAGTTGCTGTCAGCTGCCTGTCAGGTGCCAGGATCCGCCACATAATGCACGCACTCAGTTCACTCCACAGCAAGTAAAAATACGACTTTGTCATTGTCCATGTTGGTGTGAATATCCTGAGACATACCTCCCTGGACTTCATGAAAAGAGACATGAAGGAGCTCTCGTATCTTGTAACCCAGGCAGGTATGACCCTAGCCCTGAGTAGTATCCTGCCATCACCCAGAATGATACCATAGTACAAGGACAAAATGATTGACTTCGACAGTTGGCTAAGCTTCTGGTGTCATTTTAAGGAGATCCAGTATCTGTCTGCAGGGGACAACATGGTCGACAGACCATGATGCTTTGCCAGAGATGGCCTGCACCGGTCACCCATGGAATTCCAGATACTGGCTAAGGCTCTTGCCAACCGTAAAGTGCCTTTTTTAGGCAAGGTTCTAATGCTAAATTCACCTCCGTAACGGGTACAAGCAAGCAAACGCTGAGGATAATGCTACTCAGTGCTAGAAGTCTAAACCTTAAAATGCACTCACTCGAGGCACTCCTTAAAATTGAGAACAGTGACATGTGTGCAGTGACAGAGTCCTGGTTCAGGGCTCCAGAGAGCACCCCCTGCATTACCAGGCTATAATTCATACACACCTTTCGGCCACCCAACCTGGACCGAAACATTAAAAGCGGAGGGGTGTCCATATTCACCTCCAGGCTAGTTGCTCAACATAATGCATCTGAAATTATCCAAGTGGAACTAACACTGGGTAAGACTGCAATCCAGGTTGTAGCTTGTTACAGATCCCCCACCATGCCCCAGGATTACCACTCTTCATTTCTTAAGATACTGGAAAATATTAAGGTACAACCCAATACATTAATTATGTGCGATTTCAACTACTCCACCATCAACTGGGAAAACTACTCATGTGCCAACTCATTTGTGCAACGTTTTCTGGAATTCATAAATTTCAACTTCTTGGATCAGCTTGTCCACACCCCCACTAGGGGCAGCAATATCTTGGCCCTGGTTATTACCAATATGAGTAACCAGTGTTCCATGCCAGTGGTCAACTCCTCGCTGGTCAGATCTGACCATAAGCTAATCACCCTAGGCATCCATATCCCACCCCCACCACCCATTAAGGAAGCCACCATCAAAAACTACTCCAAAGCCAACTTCATGCTTCTTAAGACGGAGGTGGCAAACTTTGACGCCTATGCAGATGAAAAATAGAGGTACGACTGCTGACTCTTAAATGCACTGTATAAGCACATACACGAGTGCATGGATTGTGCCATCCCCAATAGAACCAAGAAGCTATTTTCCACAAAAAGGAAGCCAGTCTGGTGGTCCCCTGCCATAAACAAACTCTACAACAGAAGGAAGAAGTTGTTGCAAAAGAGTAAAATCTCAAGATTGGAGGAACTCCCTGGTCAGCCTCACAAGAAGCTGAGATCCCTCAAAAAATCCTCCAAAGCCAGTTATGAAAATAAAATTACCACTGATTCCAAAGACAGCCACAAAGCATTCTACAACTACGTCAAGAATCTCAATGGCAACACACAGATCTGCTCTGAGCTACAGCACAATGGCACTAAATATACCGAAACCGATATTGCCAACATCTTGGCAGATAGGTTCAGTACTATCTTTACCCCCCTCTCACCCTCCAAAGGGCCCATCTTAATACCAGAAGAATGCAAAGCCCCTGTAATCACGGATGAACAAGTAAAGACCGCACTCTCCAAAGCCAAGAACACAGCATCCATGGGATCAGACAACATCCCAGGCTGCGTACTGCACGAAGTACAGAATGAACTGGCACCTCACCCAAGTACCATATTCAGTCATAGCTTCACCTCAGACTATGTGCCTACTGAATGGCGCACAGTGATGGTTATCCTACTCCACAAAGGGGGTGCCACCACGGACCCCCAGAAACTACCGCCCCATTAGCCTGCTGAGCCTGGTCAGCAAGGCCATGGAACATATCATCTTGGAGCTTATAAACAAAGACATAGGTAACCTCCAAACCCTGGGCCTCACTCAGTTTGGGTTTGTAAAAGGTAGATCATGTCCACTAAACCTTATTGACTTCTTTGAAGAAGTCACTAGAGCTGTAGACGAGGGCAAGGTAGTGCACACAGCCTATCTTGATCTCGCAAGCTTTCGAAACCATCCCCCACTCTGGAATTATAGATAAACTCACTAAACTGGGCATAAATCCCTATGTGATAAGATGGGTGGCCAACTGGCTCACTGACATAACCCACACAGTAAAAGTAGCCGACTCCAAGTCCGACTTCAGACTAGTGACGAGTGGAGTACCACAGGGTTTGGTCCTGGGTCCTCTCCTGTTCAACATCTACTTCTCTGAGGTGTAGGCCAGCACAGAAGGTCTTTGGCTAACAAAATTCGCAGATGACTGCAAACTGCTAGCCATAATAGAATCACCTAATGATTTAGACATTCTGCAGAAGGGCCTTACAGAGACCGATGCTTGGTGTCAAAGTCATGGCCTCAAGCTCAATGCCAAGAAGTGCATTGTCATCCCCTTTGGCAAAAACTCGGTACCCATGAACTGCCACATGGGCGGTAGCTCTCTAAACACTGAAAGTGTGATGAGACCTCGGGACACAGGTGTACAGTAGTTTCTCCTTTGATAACCACATTGCCACAGTAGTCAGGAAATCCTTCTACGTGGCACAGCTCATCACAAAAGGGTTCTCTTCTAGAAAAAAGGAGGTCATTGTTCCTCTACTCATCCTTCATCAGACCCATTATAGAGTACATTGCCCCATTTGGCATGTATCCCACAAGACACCTACAACAATTGGAAAAGCCACAGAAATACCTCACTAAGAGGATTACCAGCCTCAAACAGATGCCATACACATATTGTCTTAAAAAACTCCAGTTCTACTCCGTCGCATATCGCCTACTCAGAGGTGATCTCTGCCTAACATAAAAAACTATATCAAACACAGAGCTGTTGGACATGCTACACTTAAAGAAATCGTAATTTCTCCGAACCACACACTCCATGAACCTAAACCTTGTCACCACAATAAACAGAACATGCTGGAGTGATAGATTCCTGGCCCAGAGTCTTCCCATACTCTGGAACAATCTACCCATTCATGTCAAGCAAAGCTCCTCATTGGCCCTCTTTAAGAAAAACCTTGACTACTTGTTGGGAAATTGAAAATTCACCCCGGGGATCACTTCTGCGGCACAGGAAAATAATTCTCCTGGGTGGCAAAAGCCAGGGAACCTTTTTGGCTAGGCTTATATAGGCCCCAGGGCTGAGAGCATAGTACCTACCTATGAACCAGCTCCAGTAGGTGTCTGAGCCACTAATGAAAACTCGTACTTGGGGCGTTATCCATCTCCTTCAACAGAGTTGGCATGTTCTCTTGGATTTAAAGGCTTTTTGATATAATTGAGCATAAAAGTGTACTACATAGGTTGCAGTCTTTGGGCTGCACAGCTAAAGTTATTAATTGGTTCACAAGCTACTTTATAGATGCCAGTCTGTGGTTTAGAACACTGCAATATTTGTCAAGATTCAGACAACTTAGGAGTGCTGTAAGGAAGTACATTACAACCATTACCATGTACAGGTTTCACTAATGACATGCCCTTGAGAGGGTAGACTAATGTAGTAGAGAGGTTGCCACTGGGAAACTTTATTTTTCAGCAGATTTTACTGAATGCTGAAGTCCTGCCCAGTTTTAATGAACATTTATTTGTTGCAGATATTTTAGAAACAGAGCATAACAGACTGAACAAATAGCTTATCATATGTCATGAATTTATCATGTGTTTATTTAAAAGGGTTGGCATGTTTACCTTCATGCCGATGAAGTTATTTCTACAGGGAATGAAAGCACTTAATAAACTGTGATTTTCTTAACATTTTCTGAGAACTAATGTTTTTTGGTTTTATGGAGTTTGGATTTTTTGAACACATTTGTTCTTTCTATATTTTTCAGATATCTTGGAGAGTCTGCTAGATACTTAAGTACATAGAACTTTTCTTCCACAGAAAAAAAGTCTATTTAGATCTATTATAGGGTTTTCCACTCTGACTTCAGTCACTGCAAGAGTTCTACCTCAGGATTCTAGGTCTCATGGCATATATGATTCTCATGGTATACCTTGCAAAACTTAAAGATACAATGGCATCTGAAGTCTCTGGTCACAGTGACTATGCCTATTATCTCCTCAGATTACAGTTTTGGCATTTATGAGAAGAGCCATCACTGGGTGGAGACATTGTATATCCTTGAATTCAGGTCTCTCATCCCGTTTCAAACCAGTCAGTTACCACATACACCTCAGACATTGCTTGGGAAGCTGTGTCAAGAGAAATAAAAGTGCAAGATCTTTATGGTGACAAAGACAGAAACAGATCAGCATAGATGAAATGCTTGCCCTTATCAAGGCATGCAACTTTCTCTATCCCCTTTGGTCCCCTGTGCCTCTACAGACAATACCACAGTGATGTGGTACATAAACAAACAAGGGGGGGACTAGATGTTATCCCCTATTCAGATGACCCACGTTAGCATATGATAGACCTTTGCAGCATAGTCTCACTCTACAGGCATCCTACGTTCAGTCAGAGCAAAACTGTGTGGCAGACCAACTGAACAGAACAAGGCAGACCCTCATGAGTGGAAACTAGATTGGGGAAGTCTTCCAAGATTTGATCCATGTGTGAGGAGTTTCTCAAGCAGACCTTTCTGCCTCCTATCTGAACAATCAGCTGGCAAAATTCTACTTGTGGGGTCCATGCAAAAAGACCTGGAAGACAGATGCCTTTTCTTTTCCTTGGGAAGGAATGCCCCTGTATACCTTTGCACTGATGTCTAGGGTACTGCTGAAGATTTAGAAAAACTCCCCTAAGATCATTACTATGACTGTGTTCTGACCCAGGCAACAGTGGTTCTCCCTTCCTTTGGAATTGGCCAGGGGCAGTTACTACAAGCTGCCTCACAGACTAGATCTACTCACACAAGAGCAGTGGTGTTTGATACATCTCAACCCCAAAAAACTTCATCTGACTGTCTGGATGATAGGGTCTCAATACATTTTAGGCACCTGTTTACAACTGATGTGCAACAGGTACTAATGTAAGTGGGAAGGCCTGCTATTAGAAGATAATATATTAGTAAATGGCAAAGGTTTTCTAGTTAGTACCATCAAAATAACCAGCACCATTTCAGGGCTAGTGTTTATATAGTTTTGCAATATTTCTGAGTGTTACTTTCCTATGGCCTGTTTTACTCTCTCTCAAAGTTCATTTGTCTGCCTTTTCAATATGTCTGCTCATGGATTCCCCTCTTTCGATACATTCTCATGTCAAAATATTTTTGAGAGGGGTATTGCATAATAGACCTCCAAAAAACTAGTGATACCTCCTTCAATCTTAATTTTGTGTTAGAAAAGCTAACATTTGCTCCATTTGAACCAGCTCATCTGGACTGACTTGAGGTGCCTAATATGAAAAACAGTTTTACTGATTGTTCTGACCACTTTGATTATCTTGAGTTGCAGGCGTTTATGGTGGTGGGTCTAGCTTCTCATTTTCCACTGAGACAGGGTTTCTTTGAGAATTAATCCTCCTTTTATGCCTGAAATGATATCCATACCTCTCAACCTCATAGAGCAAGAAATCTGAACAAAGGCCCAGAAAAAGTGGAGCAAATATTAAACATCGCTCTTACAAACTCAAAGTTGCTGGAGCAACATGTTTTGTATTAGCATGTGTGTTATGAAGGATATGAAGTCTAAAACTCAAATGTCTGTCATGATTTAGTGACTTCAATCCTCATTGGTTTGCCAGAAAAACACATATTTTATTAGGAACAGACCAAAAATATTTGTCAGAAATCTGGACTTTCTGCTGAAATCTGGATAGTTGAGGTATGGTGGTATCTGAGTTCACTTTAAGCCAAACTATCCATCTCCCTGTGTTCTTCCCTGAAACCCAAAAAAATGGCGGAGAAAGGATGCTTCACACCTTGCATGTCCCCTGACAACTTTGATACTATCTTAACGGAACAAAATTTTTCACAACTTCCACTCTGTTCATTTCTTATGAAGGTAAGAAGGGACAACTTTGGTCAAAGCAAACTGTTACCAAATGGTTGTCTCAGGCTATTACCTTTTATAATTCCCACCACAACAAAACAATTCCATTCAGGTTCGAGGCACACTATACCAGAGCCTTGGCTTCATCTATACCTTTTTGGAATGGGATGGACTCTAGCAGTATTCTAGAAGCAGCAACTTAGTCCTCTATATATACTTTTACAAAGCACAGCAAGGTAGATTCCTTCTCCAGGTGTAAGTCAGGCTTTGCTAGGCCCATCCTCCAGGGGCTCCCCACCCCTTCTCCTTCCACCTTCTAGATGTTCTGAGCTATGGTAATCTACCCATATAGCATAGGCTACTCCAGCATTGATCAGTATGATGAATATAGTACAGTTGTCTAAATAACCTTAGCATAACAGTAGATGTTCGAATGATTACTGCTGCAGAAGCTGCTTGCTCCCTCCCTCCAAACCCTTTGCTTTATGGTTTGTTTTTCATGCCAGGCTCTAGACACTTGCCTTTTGGTATTCCTAGCAATGTCCTCTCATTACTTAACCTCCCTCTCACAGGTGGCATGAAAGCTTTCAAGGGCTTGGCACCTAAACCTGCCTTTTAGACATCTGAGCTCTAGCCAGCATTTTGGGGTTGTGGAAGGTGCTGAATCTTTGGAAGCTGGCTAGCTGTTATATTTGATGCAAGATATAACCCATATAACTTAGGACACTGCAGCAGTGATTATTCCACCATCTACTGTTATGATAAATTTACATACATAACTGTATTCTTCACATTCAGTTTCTGCACTGACATTCAACTGGAATTTTCTGGTAAGATTCAACAGCAGACTTCTGATAAGTCAGGTTCTTTTATTCCTTCCAGCCAAAGTCAGATTTATTTCCTTTTGAAGTTTATAGACTTCTGCCTTTTCTTTATCTGATATTTTTTTCAGTGTGTCAGGCTGCAATTTTCACTAGGGATATGTTCAGAACTGTGTATTGCCAAGTGTGCCAGACAGCTGTTCTCCCCCACACACGCACATTTTTACTAGAGGTCTACTCAGACCACTGAAAATCTAGTGACAAAAAAAAGTCAGGTTCTGTACCATGTTTGACAGTCTGCAAAAGACTGTTTCACAAGAAGAAATTCTCCTGCATGAAATATCAGACCATACTTGGGCAAGGTAAGTGTAGATGATTTTTTGACAGTGTACTTAATGGGTATAGAAATGGGCATAAATAAATTGGTGTCTGTGTCATCAAACTTTTGGAACCCAGAAGTGTTTTCTTTTTTATATGTCAAAGAAATCATTTGATGCGCGAGGAGTATTACTGCCAATTTTTCCCCAATATAATTTTGCAGTTTGAGAAAGTGAAGTTTTCTAAGCATTTTAAATAAATGCGGAAAACTAGTCTATGCTGCTGAATGCCAGCCTGTACCTGTTGAGAGCTTATCAAAGCTCACTGTTTCTATCCTGGTGTAATATTAAAAATATGAAATTGATAAAACATATGCATACTCTCATACTATGGACACACAGAAATTGTATTTCATAATTTTCTATACCTCATCTGATTCAGCATATTCAGTAAGCAATGGTGACCTTGTAGGCCACCCCTGAGAACAAATTTAAGCCTGCTATGTGTAACATCACAAGTCACAATATGCTTTCTCTTTAAATGTCATATTACATTATCTGTGTTTGCTAAGCCAGTATTAGTGCCTAAAAGTGAGCGTTCACAATCTTGCTTGTCTTTTGTTGTCAAATTTTACAAGCCAGTCAACCAAAACTGCATTCAGTAACTGCTACATTTGGTTCTGAGTAAAATAAACATTCTTAAAGAGAACAGCAATAGTGAGTGTAATGGATTCAGTGGTGCTTCGGTTGTTTTTTTGTACATTTAGGTTAGAGAAGTTTTGCAGTAAATTCCTCTCATTCCGTAAGAGCAAGTCACCTCCCTTTGAAAGGGGAATGTAGACCACAAGTAGTGGTACCTCTCTCAAACATGTGCTGATGATAAATGGACTGACTCTGTACGTTCACCTGGACTCTTAAAATTTTACTTGCAAGTGCTGATTATTATTGGACATTTTTGTGTATAGCTTTTGTGAAACTTACACAGGAGGGATTGTTTCCTGATAAACTTGTAGTAAACATGTGATACTTGTTTCCTTTAGAAACTTGTAAACGTGAAAAAAAATAACCAACACAGCAGAGGCATACCTTTGTATGCAGCTTGGTGTCATTTATATTCTCTTCTTTGACTAAAAATTACAAATAAAATAGTCCACTATTGCCCATCCCAGGGGTATTTCAGAACATGATTATAACTTAGCATGCCTTTTCCCACTAAATGTTCTACATCCAGTTAGAATGTGCTTAGAAGTTTTAATTCATCCAAGGTGATGCTCTTTTTCAGCTGCTGTAAGATTTCAGGTACTGGTAAAGATTACAAATTGTGGCTACAATCTTTTAGTTTTCAGATTTTTTTTTATTTTAAATTATTGCTTGCTTCACTGTTTAATGTTATAGTTTATTCATTGGGATGTGCATTTGACATGGGGCATGTTTTGGGAAATCCCTCTGATGTCACTGGATTGTGGGTGGTAAAAGTAAGGAGGAAGAGGTCCTCATTGTCAGAGTGATGGAAGCTCCAAAGACATTGCCACAGGCAGAGACAGACCTGCAGGGGTAACAACAGACTGGAGAAGAGGGATCCTAAGAGTGCACTGTGTTGTTAGTATTCAGTTTTTACTTCTCTGAATGTTTTGTGGATACCACTTTTTCCCTTGTCCTTATTTTAACCCATGGATTGAGCCTGAAATTGGTCCATTTGGGTAAGTGCTCTACCCTAGTAAATAAATGAATAAATAAACTAAATGATGGACTAGGAGGCCAGGAAATCTGTCATGGGAGGTAAAAGTAACCTATCACACACACATACACACGCACAAATTTTGGGTGATTGTCTTTATTTCTTCCTGCCGCACTGAGCATTCCTGTCCACCTGTTTGTTTATTACGCTTTGCAGTACTGACCATTTTAAGTGACACAAAAAATAGTTTCACAAAACTGTAACATTTTTTGCATTGCCATATTCCCTTCTACTAGTATGGGGTGAACAAGTATAAGCCATTTCCTCCCTAATGTTTATAGTGCTGGACTAAGCTTTACGATTGTATGAGAGGGAGAAGAATAAAGTAAAAGGTTGTTAGTACACACCAGGTGGTATTTTGTACATGGTTTGTATTGCACAATAAATGTTCTTGCTTGCCATAGCCAGTTGTAGCAGATAATTACCGCAAGAGTGCTTATGTCTTGATAATGTTAAGTAATTTAAAAATGTTTGAGTTGCTTTGCTAATTGTACTTTTTTTTTCTTCCTCTAGCTTGCCTGTTTAGGTACACTGCCTTTTCATTAGTATATCTTCTGTTCCTGCTGCTATTACCATGGTTCTGGGGTCCCAATGAACGCAGCATACAGAGTAAGTAACTGTTGTATGTATGTTTTTCCCCCCTTAAAGCTTATTGTTGAAAAAGAAGCTGCAGGCTAGGGATGTTTTTGCGTTGTTTCTTGTAGAAAATATATAGTGGAACAATTAGCTTCACATCATTCTTTTTAAAATATTTTGCTTATTAGTAAACTTAAACACAATCTGCAATGGAAAAAAAGTTAAATGCAGAATCAATTATCATAGCTAAATCTGCAATGAAAAATGTTAAGATGAAAAGCACTTTCCTTAACTGCTAATTTGGGACTTGGACCACATTAGCAGATTTTATGATATAGGAAGTGCATAGTGTTAAGTAAATTTTTTATACATAATTTGTTGCAGGGTTACTTTCTGATATAGTAAGTAAAATAAATTATTGAATTAAAAAATGCATGTGTTCTGTGGCTGTTTAAGATTTAATTGAATCTCATTACACCACATTTCCACCATAATGTAAAGATGCAATACAAGATGAAATGTGCATTTCTCTAATGCTGTGATAAACATCTCTGTAGCTTTTTCTGCCTAAAATAGTGTAGCTAGTAGCTGTAGCATAGTCCCAGTTCAGATTTGCTTTCTCTGGGCCTGTTTGTTTGCAGTGGTTTGAGCAAATGTCCCAGGCCATCTTGAATAAGTAGAAGCCTTTCTTCACCTTAGTGAGAGAATCATTGTTGTTTGGTTGCTGGCTGCTGGTAAATGTTGGCTGGTCTAGGGCTTGCAGTAAGCACTCATTGGGCCTTCTGAGCTTTTTTTAAGTTGTTTCAGTTTGTACCTTCTGATATTTAGGCCCTGCCTTTGAGAGGAATTCTGTTTATTCACACTGAATTGAGTAGGGGCACTGACCACAGCTCTGATCTGTGATATGTATCAATAAGTATCCTTTTTTTTTGCTTATTTTTACTAGTTGTTTATTCTAACCATTTATAGCACTTTTTATTGTCTGCTGCCTACTATTTTTTCTGTATTTTATTGCTATAAACTAATTTGCACTATTATACTGAAATTGTCTACCTTACAGAGCCTTTTAAATCACTTTTGTTACTATCACACTGTTTGTAAAGCTTTTTTAGCTAGTTTCACTGTGTGAAAGGTATTAACTAGAAATTTTCTCTATTTGTTAAGCATCTGTTTGTTCTGATTTCCTGCCAGTAACTGATTTATTTGCAGTTAAAAGCATTCTCTAGAGTCTCCTTGCTCCTTTACCTGTTTAAAACTTTCACTTAGTGTTTCACTGCTGTGATAAATATTTCTGTAGTGGTTTCCGCCTAAAATAGTGTAGATAGTAGCTGTAGCATAGTTTCCCATCCTCCCTCCCTACTGGCGTCTTTTTCTTATACTTGGTAGCTTTGCAGTTGCCCATCCCCTAGTGTAAATTTGATGCGAGACACTCCTCCCAATCCAATGTCATTAACTTATTCTACCTAATAGAGAGAGAGCATTTTGGAAGGCCAACCCCCTTAGCTTCTTAACCTTGAATTATCTGCGTTCTCCATTTCCACTTTACTTAAATTTTTTTTCAGCTGCTTTTAAAGTATATCATGAGTGGACATATGATCCGCTGTGGCGACCCCTAACCAGGAAAAGCCGAAAGAAGAAGGAAAGTTTCTTCCTCCTACTCTTTCACTTCATCTTGGCTTTTCTGCTACTTGTTCTCTAAAGTGTTGACTTGGATCTTCTCTGCTGCATTTATTACCACTTGTTTTTAGCCAGTTCAAATTTCAAGTGTTATTCTAAGCCTTTTAGTTTGGTTTAAGCACTTGGGCTTTAGCACTACCCCTTAGCTCTCCCTGACCTGTCTCCCTCAGATTCTGACAAATATGGATGGACAATTTCCTACGGTTTCTCCTGCCAGCCTGGTTGATAATGGGCATCCTGAGACAGTGTAGCAACTGCCTCATGTACACAGACAACCATCTACTACTACCATCTAGGAGCACAATTTGTGAGCGATGCAATTACATAAAGAAGCTAGAGTCTAGGCTCTCTCCCTCACAGGCCAGTATATCTGGCACTGAGAAGATTGTCCACACAATCACTACACCTCAAACACCACCCACAACTACACAACACACACCCACATATGTGGAGGTTCTCAACAAAAACCCAAGCAAAGGAGACCTCGGAGGCAAAAATACATGAGAACTCCATAACCCTCCACACCACATACCATGCATAGTCCACACACCAGTGTCTCGCAACCACTAAGGGCTAGCAATGAACCCAACATTAGTCCTACGAGACTCCATTGTGAGAGTACACAGATGTGCCTCTCATCAGGTTGGATAAGGAGAAAGTTACGGTTAGTTTGTCGGGTGCCAAAATCCACCATATCATACACTCACTCAAGTCTCTCAACAACAGTTACTGTTATGACTCTGTCATAGTCCATGTTGGCGTGAACAATTTGAGACTTACCTCCCAGGGCTGTATAAAGAGAGACATATTTGAGCTTGCTGAATATGCGTCTCAGGCAGGTATGTCCCTAGCCTTAAGCAGCATTCTACCGTCACCCAGAATGATGCCTCAATGCAAACAGAAAATGATTGACTTTAACAATTGGCTTAGTTTTTGGTGTCATTTCAGGGGGATCCAGTACTTGACAACCTGGGAAGATCTATGGTGCTAAACGCTAGGAGTCTAAACATGAAACTGCACTCATTGCAAGCATTCTTAACTCTGGAAGGTGCTGACATTTGTGCAGTCACAGAAACTTGGTTCAAAGCCACGGAGAGCACCCCAGCCTTACCTGGTTACTCATCCTATCATACATTCAGACCCCAGAATGTTGGCAGCAAAGCCAAAGGAGGTGGAGTTTCAATATATATTAGACACACACACTTCCAGGCTGGCCAAACAATGTGACGCATAGGAGACACTCCAGGTGCAGTTAACTATTGACAAGACCCCTATTCAAATTATAGCTAGCTACAGGCCCCCAAATTTGACTGAAGATGCTCACTCCACCTGTCTGGACCTCTTCAAATCTATCAAGATTCAACCTTTACTGATCCTGGGTGACTTCAATTACCCAACCATAAATTTGAAAAATTACTCATGCCAGAACACAAATGCCCAGAGATTCCTCAATTTTATCAATGCAAATGCCTTGGAACAGCTAGTCGATACCCCTGCAAGAAATGATAATATCTTGGACTTGGTATTAACTAACATGAGTAACCACTGCATCCTACCATAAAGCAGCCACTTTCGAAGTCGCCATCTCCCCTGACCCCCCTCTAGCTAGGGTCAAACAAAAAAACTTCTCCAAAGCTGATTACAGCCTCCTGAGGGATGGTATAAACAGTTTTACTGCCCCCTCCCCCACTGTAGGAACTGACACCAATGTCCAAATTTACACCGAAGTACTATATGAGCATTTATATAGATGCATGGAATCAGGAATACCTGACTGGGCAAAATCATCCTCTGTAAGGAAGAGTAAACCTGTCTGGTGGACATTTGCAATAAATAAACTATATAACAAAAGGAAAAAAAATGCTCTCCAGGACCAAGAAGGAGCAGGTGCCCAATTAGAAACGATCTCTCCTTAGCCTGAACAAGCAAATAAGAGCACTAGTGAAATCCTGTAAAGCCAACTTCGAGTCCAAATTGGTCACATCTACTAGAGACAGTCGTAAGGCCTTCTTCACATATGTCCGCAATCTCAAAGGGATCTGTTCAGAACTGGTGGTCAAGGACACCACATACATGAATGCTGTAGATATAGCCAATCGACTGGCTGACAGATTCAACAAAAACTTCTCCCCTCTGTCCCCCCATCAGTAATTCAGGACATCCCCAGTTCCTGCCCCCCCCCCCACCTTTTATCTGTAGGGAACAGGTCATCACTGCCCTCTCAAAGGCAGAAAAATACAGCCTCCATGGGACTCCTTAACATCCCAGGCTGCATCTTACATGAACTCGGGCATGAACTTGCAGCACTGGCTTTGTCTCAGCTGAGTGGAGGACAGCCATTGTTAACCCTTTACACAAAAAAGGGTGGAGGGTCCACCGATACAGGAAATTATAGACCCATCAGTCTAACTAGCCTGATCTGCAAGGCCATGGAATGGATTATCATGAACCTCATTTAACAGAGACATTGGCAATCTCCAAACACTCGACCCCACACAGTTTGGCTTTGTCAAGGGGAGGTCATGTCTGTTAAATCTGGTTAACTTCTTTGAGACAATCACCAAAAGCCATGGATGAGGGGAAGATGGTGCACACTGCCTACCTTGACCTGGCCAAAGGTTTTGACACTATTCCCTACTTGGGCATAGTAGATAAACTCTCTCAACTAGGCATCAATCCATATGTTATCAGATGGGTCGAAAACTGGCTCACTGATAGAACCCACCTAATCAAAATAGGGAAAGCCACTTCAAGCAGTAGACCCGTAACGAGCGACGTACCCCAGGGATCGGTCTTGGTGCCTCTGTTATTCGGGATATACTTCTCTGAGGTGCAGGCCAAAACCAGTGAGCTATGGCTGACCAAGTTTGCAGATGACTGCAAGCTGGGGCACAGTCATCAATTCCCCAAGTGATGTGGACATCCTCCAAGAGGATCTCACCCAAACAAATGACTGGTGCCCGAAACATGGCCTCAAGCTGAATGCCAAAAAAATGCATCAGCATCCCCTTTGGGGAGAGTGACGTCCCCACATATTATCACATTAATAACGTCCTAAGTACAGAATCAGTAGTGAGGGATCTGGGCACCCAGGTTGATAGCAACCTGACTTTTGACCACCATGTTGTTTCAGTGGTACAGAAGGCTTTCTACATGGCCCACCTAATAAGTAAGGGTATTTCATCCAGAGACAGAGGTCATAAGAACCCTGCATTCTTCCATTATAAGGCCAGTTGTTGAGTACTATGCCCCCTTTGCCATGTACCTCACAAATAGCATGCAGCAGCTGGAGAGATCAAGGAGGTTCCTCACCAGGAGAAACCATGGCCTCAGACACCTACCCTACACAGGTAGGCTAAACGCCCTGTCCTTCTACTCAGTTTCATACAGACTCCTCGGAGGTGATCTCTGTCTGGCATACAAAGCAATCTCAGACCTCACCTTGATGGGACTGCTGCATATCCGCAAGTCAATCTCCATTCGAGTAACCTGTATGCCCGACAGCCTCTTCTGTGATATCAATAGGGCTTGTTGGCGGGGCAGACTTGTGTCCCAGAGACTCCCCCATTTCTGGAATAGACACCCTCTCCACATCAAGCAGAGTACCTCATTATCCCTTTTTAAGCACAACCTGGATAACTGGATGGTAAACAGGAAATACACTCCTGGGATTCCACCTGTATCCCTGCTGAACAGGAACTCTGGGTGCTGACTTGTTTAAACATGGGCTAAACTTTTGGGTAGGCTTATAATGGCCTCGGGGCCAATAGCCTAGTAATCTCCTATGATCCTGTTTGCAGTTTTCATATTTCCATTGTTTCTTGTCATTTGCTATTGTTTATTGCAGTTTGTTTTAATTTATTTGATTTTCAAGTTTATTTTTCTTGGGGATTTAAAACAACTTAGTGCTGGTTAGCAAAGTTGTGTTGCGTTTTTTTACTACAAAGGTGTTGATTAGTAGGAGAAATAGCATAATGCCCTGCTTTTACATGCTATCTCTGTTATGGTCATGGTGTAGTGATCACTTTGTGGGACGAGTAAATATACCGAGTTGTGAAAAACACAAGTCACAAAAAAAGAAAATGTCTCCTGGAACCGCAGTGAAACATCACAGAAAACATGATTAAAAAAAAAAAATAAGCAACAGTAAATTTCAACAACTTGAAAAAGCATTTATGTGAAAGTTGTGTGAAAGCTTGTGCAGTGGATTTATTGTTGCTAATTTTATTAATCTCTTGATTTCTGTGCCATTTCATTGTGGTTCTAGGAGATTTTTTATTTTTTTAACTTCTGTTTTTCGTGACCAATCCTGGGTTTGTCTACTGAAGCTACCAATTTTTCTTTCTATCTTGAGTTATGCTAACCAACACCTTTGACTCTACAGATTAGCTATACAAAGTTAGAAGTTCAGTCTGAAGGATTGATTATCATTTTTTGGTAAATGACTATAGCCATTGTGTTGAGCACCTAGCATCTTTGACCTTTAAGTTTAGTTTTGTGGTATTAGTAATTCACTTTTAATGTTTCATTTTAATTCTGTGGTATAAATTAAAGCTACAGTGTTTAGCACCTAGAAACTGTGTTCTGCAATGTGGGCAGGGGACTTAAATTGTGCTAGAGGTTGCAGCTTTACAAATTAGTTGTATGAAATGCTCAATAATAATAATCTGTGCTTTCATGAAGTACTGCTAGATTAGCTACTGTCTAACCTAAACTCATAGTTTTTCCATAAATACTTTTTCCATAAACTTCAGGGTCTTCTGTAGTATTCTCCTTCCAGCCACCAAGTACAACCAACTGTAGTATTGACAGTGTCTTCTCATTCTGTCTTTAGCCTGTCTAATTGTATTAGGTATTCTGAACCAGTGTATCAACTGCCTTACACTTACTGACTGTTCAATAATGTATTCCATGAGGGCTGTAAATTTTTAAGAAACGTGGAGGTAAACCTTTCATATCAGTCCAACGTCTGTATGTATCACATGGCCACAGCACACCACCAGGTCTATAAGTTATGATGAGGCTATAAATAAAAACTTGCCAAAACCTACTAAAACTTACTTTAAATGATTTCTCCTGCACATAAGGCAACACCTAATCCTTCCCCATTCTCACATACTGCAGATTCACATAGCTCACCAGAGAGTCACAAGGAATGCAGGCCTAAGCCCCTTAGGCTTAATAAGTCTGCTTTTGCACAGCAGTAAAGTGGTGCAGCAGTTAATGTTGTCACCTCACAACAAGATGTTCTCCGTTTCACTTCTTGGCTGGGGCGCCTTCTGTGCAGAGTCTGCATGTCCCCCCCAACATTTGTGTAGGTTTCCACCCATATTCCAAAGGCATGCATCCGGAGCATTTCTCCAGAGGCCTCCGCTGAAAATAGGCTCTGTCCTAGTCCGACTTTCCTTGTCAACAAATGCTAAATAAATGAATAAAATCAGTAAACTTTAGGCATAGAGATGGCACATCACTATATTGAACAAGCACAGGTTAAGTGAAAGCCACATGTCTGTTGCCAGTATCTGGAATATTACAAGGAAGCTAGGGTCCTTTAATCTAGACAAACATGAACTCTGGCCTAGTAGTGGTTCATGTGAGAGTGAGTGACCTGGGGTGCTCCACCTAGATGGGCAAGCAGAGAAACATGATGGAACTTAGTATTTCCTGCCTCTAACACACAAAAAGGGTTTACCTGAAAACATCTTTATTAAATCATCACATTTTAATCAGTGAAATGGATATATACACACACAGCTTAATAGAAAACAAACCATAGTAGCACTTTCCATTAATTTTATATGTTATGCAACCATCCACAACCTTTTTTTTCCATTTTTGCACATGGGGGTCTAAGTGTCATTTCAACAGTGACATTCATATAGAGTCAATATTTATACCAGTGGGTGGCTAGCCCTGCCACAGCTATTCTTCCATACCACACACTTACATGCATACTTGTACCTTTGACCAGTTTACTGTCTCCTGTCCACCTATTGCATGTCTTTAGAATGTCTGAGGAAACCCACGTGAACACAGGGAGGAAATGCAGACTCTACACAGAAGGCCTTCTAGCTGATGATCGAACCTGGGAGCCTCTTGCTACGAGGCGCAATACTATCCTCTGCGACACTGTTGTGTTTACTTTTTAACAGTTTTCATTCACTCTGACTTTACATGAATTGCTCACTCTTCCTTCTGTTGAACCTCACTCCTCCTGAACATTTTTCTGCATGCTGTTACCACAAATTCCTTTTATTTGTCTAATTCACTCCTTCCCTTTTCTAAAGATCCCATGACAAGTCACCTGACGATGTGAACATTCGCTGTAGATGATCACTGTTGATGCGACACCCTGACCCCTATGTCCAGATCATTTATCTTGTTACTGTATTCAATGCTTCATTTACAAAGGGTTTAGAGTTTGATTTCAATTTTATAGTAATTGTTTTTTTTCTGGCAAGCAGTAGCATTAAATATATTAAGGCTTTACTGCATCTAGAACATTTAGATCCTACATTCCAGCTCAAAAAAATCACTTCTTTAGTTCAACCATTTGCTCCCACTGTTTCTGACAAAGTTCTCTGTAGATTTAACATCTTCCATCTCTGTACATTCCCAAAAGACTTGTTCCCAGTTCCCTCTTTCTTTCCCATCACATATACAGTATTTGCTGTTTACCTGGGTCTACTTGGGCTATAAAAACGTCTACACAGACACTTTCATGCAAATTTCCTAAACCTTTTGGACTTGCTACATACTTGGGAGCCATACAGATTTCCTGCCACTGTGCCGTGGTAAATTCCCTTTTCCCAATTTTTTTTCTGTTTCTCATTGATTATTATGGTTGTCATGAAATATTTTATATGCATTACTAATTATATCTTTTTAACAGCAGCTTCTGTTCTAGATTCAACTGAAAATTACCAAAGCTGCTTCTTTATTTAGCACTGTTCTAGTCCTGTTTGTCTGACGATACTCTGTTATCAATCTCTGGTAGTCAAGGCAGTCTCTAACCTGCAGTCCAAACTTCTGCCTTATCCCACTGTTTTACCTTTCCCTCCCTATTTGCTCCCAATGTCATGATGCTTTGCTTATTTCCTTCAGTAAATTCATACCCCTCTTGCCTACTTTCTATATCCGCAGTTGCAGGCTGAGATTAACCAATCAGCTTCAAGAAAGGAGGACAATGCCCTTTATTTCGTAAAAAAACAAAGCAAAAAAAAAAAGACAGTGAAGAGGACAGATATATTTATTAAGAGTTCAAAGTATCCCTTCAAATCAGGTAATCCTACACCACCTTGTCCTACAGGGAGTATCAATGTATACCACTTAACTCTTGCTTTCTTTCCCCTCACAGATCAGTTCTTTCAACTCTTTACTTATCACCCACATTTTTCCTCTGGTTAATAAATATACTACACCAAAGGTACTAAAGATATTTTTACTGCTTGTATCTTGCTGTCTATAACCATAATTGAGCTACCATCTTCTCGATTTTTGTATTCTCTCCTTAGCTGCTGCCGTAAACAGAATGCTCTGTAATCCATGCACCTAGGAACATCATCTTATGTCCCCATAAATATGGGTATTGCTAACGTAGTACATGTGTGGGTACATAGTTTACCACTATCTGCAAATAAAGCTAGCTTTTCTTAATTGCCATATCAGTTATATTCTTGAAGTTTGTGAGTCCCTTATTTTCTTGGCTAATGGCTTTATATATTAAAGCAATTAAAGAGGAATGGGGACACTTTTTGCCTGGTTCCCGTGTTCAAATACAGCTTGTCAGAGAGGAATCCTTTCAGCTTTTTTTGTACTCTTTATATATCCTCCGTATTAATTATTTTATTTTCACAAAGTAAACGCTAAGTCCATGAACTGCAAAGGTGAGGCTTCAGAACAGCAACTTTAGCTTAGTAAAAAGATGTTCCAAAACAGCAACTTCAGCTTAGAATAATGTATACTCAAAATTCTCCAACGACAAAAGAAAGATCTGAATTCCACTCAGCTGCAACAGAATTTATTGGTACACAAGCGCTTTCACAAACAGCTTCTTCAGGTGTGTAACAACCATTAAAATACACACACCTTGTATAACACTTAAAATCAGTCACATGATTTGGATTAACCATTTTTAAAGACATATATACACACATTCTAAGTGTTACTTTCTTAATCCATTCTTGCACATTCTAAAACGTATAAAGCATAAAAAATATATGTTAAAAACATACTTAAAGTTCTAAAAGGTTCGACATTCACTTGTTCAATGGTCTCTTTTTTTAATATTGGTCTTATAGGAACAGAATCATTCAGTCCATGCCCTGAACTAGCCCTTAACCTAATAATCCATTCAGCTTCTTTTTCTTCAGTCCTTGCTTTTATATCACCCCCTCTTATATCAGTGAATGTTCTACATAAGACTGCACATTTAAAAATATGTTGTTCATTGGTAACTGACACATGCTTTGCTAGTGCATTAAAGCTACTCCTTTTCTTAATGTGATATAGATGTCCTCTTATCCTGTCTTTTAATAGATGATCTGTTTTCCCTACATAAAATTTGTGACATGCCTGGTAAATAGCCAGATATACTACATGTGCTGTATCACATTTTGCATGGGTTCGTAGATAAAATGTCTCCCCTGTGTCAGGCTGTTTAAATTGTGAATCATTGCAAATAAAACTACAAAAGTTGCACTTGCTGCATGGTCTAGTACCCTTTTCATTTCCTCTACCTTTCAGTTCTCTGTCTATACAGAGCCTTCTTTTTAAATCTAAATTGTGGTTTTGTACCTACTAATTCCTTCATTTTACAATCTGATGTTAATATATTCCAGTGTTCATTTATAATATTAGTGTACAGCCCAACATCTCTTGAATAATTTAAACACATCCTTACATTCTTGTGAGTCACTTTTTCTTTCCCATTCACTAACTGTTTTGAGAAATATGGTTTAGCCTTATTTTCTCTCTTACTCATCACTTCCATGTTTTTAGTTACCATTATGTTATCATAGCCTCTATCTAGTAATTCTTTCCCTGTCAAAATTAGTTGTTTCTCGTATTCTTCAGTTTTTACACTTAATCCTGATGCCCTTAGGAACTGGTTCTGTGCTACATTTCTGAATATAAAGTTGGGATGCATACCATCTCTACTTAATAATTTGTTTGCATGGCAGGTCTTTCTGTACATTCTTGTGTTAATCTTTCCTGTGCTAGCTTTCTCTACATAAACATCCAAGAAACTAATACCATCGATAGAACAATTCATGGTAAAATTAAGAAATTCTGTAGAGTTATTAATGAATTCTAAGAATTCATATAACTGGCTTTCCGTCCCTCTCCACAAAAGAGAGAGATCATCTACAAATCTCCTATAAAACGATCATTTTATCAAATTTTCCTTTTATTACATTCTCCATTTGGACATAATAGCATTGGCATAACTGTTACCACAAGGACATATGTAAAACTTATACTACAGAAGCACCGTTTAAACCTATGACTGATACGGTTGAGAATCTGACAGTATATGCCAGAAAACTTCTACAGATTAAAGAAGCTTTGTAGAGATCGAAGGACTTCTCGTTGGGCCATATCTTCACTTGGCCACGAGACGTAAATGACCATAATAGTATGGCACTTAATATTGATTCAATGCCCCAACAAATAAATGAGAAAATTCAGTCTGCACAAAATTTGACTTCTGGAGATACACCGATTGGTCAAGTGGAAGCAGATGGGCGTGGTCGTGATGACGATAGAGTAAACGCCTTGACGTCTGATGTTTCGAATGCACTGGTGACATCTAACCTTGGAGCAAGGAAGAAGACGTTTCAAGTAAGCACGGAAATACATCGTGAAGCAGAAAATGAAATCTCCAACATTAAAAACGCATCAGCACATCCAACCTCTTCTTTTTTAAAAGGAACTGGCCCTTTAGGCTTGAATTTTCCTCTGCCTATAAGGGGGAGATCTATGAGCAGGAATGGGAGAGGCGGACCACGACAACAACAGAGGGGGAGAAGTATAGTGAGAAACAAGAGAAAACTCGACGAAGGTCCAGTGAGTCCATTTACAATAAAAAAAATGGCCTTCCAACAAGTAAGACATTAATTGTAAATTTATCAGATTATGGTTTAACACATTTTGAATCAAACGTGTTAGAAAAGGGGTTATCTTTTATACCGGCTATGGATATGAGCATCACTGACATTATTTTCGATTTGAAGCTGTTTACCCGTAACTTGACTCAGAAAACATTATTTGGTAATGAGCAGCAAGAGTTTGAGGCTACATTCAGGAAACAGAGTCTTTTTGTACCAAAACAAAATGCTTTAATTAATGCATTTGAACAAACTTGTATTTCTGATATGTATAAAATGTATAATGAGTGGAAACAACTTAATGAAAGTGTCAAATGGCATAACTTAAGTAAAGAAGAATTTAAAGCTATGCAAGACTTAGAGAGTAATAACCAGACAACTATTAGGCCAGCAGACAAGGGAGGGCAAACGGTGGTTATGAATAGGGTTGATTACAATAGTTTGATGCTAGAAATGCTAGATAATGCTGACTTCTATCAAAAAATTACACTCATACCAAGTAAAAACATGATATTAAAGGTAGAAAAAGAAATTAGACACCTTGAGGAACTACAGCTTTGTGATAGTAATATGGGTAAATATTTAGTAGTTACAGATCCAACTATTCCGAAGATTCAGGGGTTGCCTAAACTTCATAAAGTTTCCATCAGACCCCCAATGAGACCAATAGTAGCCGGTAAAAACTGGTGTACTGAACCGGCTTCAATATTCATTGAGAAAAAGTTGAAGGCCCTGATATACAAATCAAAGTATATCTTGAAAGATACATAGCATTTTCTTAGAGATCTATATGAATTTACTAATGAAACAAATATATCAGAGCAGTACTTTTTCGTCACATTAGATGTAGTATAGCTGTTTACAGTTATACCTAATCCAGTTGGTATTAGAAATGTGATACATCTATTAGAGATGAATAAGGAATTTGGAAGTAGAACCATAGGAATATTACAAAGACTGTTAAAAATAGTGCTTGAAAATGTTTTTGTATTTAGGGAAGATATGTATTGGCAAAAGAATGGAGTGGCAATGGGCACTCCTTGTGCTAACAGTTAAACACCTTTATTGAATCATCACTTGTGACCTAGGCAAATTTACATGTATACAAAAGCAATCAAATTGTATTAAATTAACATTAACAAATTAACACATTATACTTCAAGTATATTACAGTATATCACATAACCTAAGCAACATAAATTATTCAATTCCTGCCCCTTTTTTGAACAAGAAACATCTTTATTAAACCATCACTTATGACATCAGCAATCATACATTTATATAAATGAAAACGAACCACAGCGACACAATCCTAGTTGCAAGCATTTTACATCTCAAACCATACTGACACACTGCCAGATGCAAACGTTATACATTACTTACAATCTATCCAATCATTTTCAGTCAGATATTACATAGCATATTTAAGTCCTGCCTTCTTTTAAACCTCATTCCTCACCTGTATGTGTTCACACAATTCCCATTTTTTTCCTATGTAGTTTGCTCCTACCCTTTTCTAAAGATCTCAATTCCAGTTGTGTTATCTCTCTTACTGTATTCACTGCTTCTAATATAGTTTGTTTAGATTTTGATTGCTTGTTTGGCAGCCACCATAATTAGACACAGCAAGGACTTACCATGTCTAGGCAGTCCCGATTCTGTATCATAGCTCAGAAAAATCATCTGTCTCATCACACCAATCTCCGACAGTGCATCCTGCTAACCCACTGCACTTCCAGAAAATATGTTCCTGAGTCCTCTTTCTTTCCCATCTCCCCTCCATTTGCTGTTTACCTGAGGAAAAATTCTCTGGAGTCTACTTTGGTATAAAAATATCTGTGTAAGCATTTCTAAGCAAAAATCCTAAATCTTTGCGATTTTCATATCGCATTATTGTTAGTCAACCACTACATAGCTCATACAAATTCTGCCTTCTTTTAATCCTCTTTCCTCATTTGCATGTATTGATCCCACTTTTCCCAATTTTTCCTGTGTAATTTGCTTCTAAAGATCCAAGTTCTAGTTGATTTAACTCTGTTACTATCTTCACTGATTCTAGTAAAGTTTTTTTAGACTTGGATTTCCATTTAGTAGTAATTGCTTTTTTGGCAGCCATAATAATTAGACTCAGCAAGGCCTTACTATCTCTAGGCACTTCTGACTTTGTATCATAGCTCAAAAAAATAATTTCCGGATTCATGCTAACATGCTCACCCAGCATCTCAGACAGTGCAGTCTGCAGGGAATCTTTAAAGTCTACTAACTCATTACACTCCAAGAAAATAAGTTCCCAGTTACCTCTTTCTGCCCCATCACACCTCCAACATTTGCTGTGTATCCGAGAAAAATTCTTTGAAGTCTGCTTGGGGTATAAAAATACCTATGTAAGCACTTCCTCGGCATAGATCCAAAATCTTCTAGATTTTGTTGCATATTTGGGAAACCTACATAAAACCCCCATTGTTTCTTTGAGAAATACTCATCTAATCTCTCTTTCCAGTCCTTCCTAACTTCTTCTGATTGATTCTTATAGTTGTAATGCAATATTTTATATGCTGTACTAATTAATCTGATATTGTTAATCCTCATTCATTCCTTATGCATGGGTATCTGTTCCGACCTCGGAACCAAGCCGGCCATTTTCCAAGCTCGCGTCAGCTTCAAACTCTCGAGCTAAACTCTTACCCACAATCCCCCTCTCTCTGTTACTTCAGATTTTGTTTGCTGTTTTGCCATTCGGTCGTGTCAAGCTGCTTCTCTTGAGCTAAGTCAAGTTATTTGTTGTTTAATAGTCTTTCATTTTACTTTTCTGTCAGTAAAGTTTCTATTTCATTGTCTCTTACCCTATCGCATCTAGCGTACATATTTTCTTCTGGTTTTTCTGTTCTTTTCTGTACCCTTTTACTGCGAGGTATTCTGTCTTTACCATCGTTGGTAATTCTTTCCTTTTTTCTCATACCTTCGGGTATTCTTTTGTACCATTGCTGGTACCCTTTTCTGTTAATTAATTTGCTGTCATGGCAGATAAGAAAGGTAGTCCGGGGTTTAAGCGGTGTTCTGATTGTGGACACAAACTACCTACTTCTGCTGCACACTCTTTGTGTGTTTATTGTTTGGGACGTCCTACTTGTCTGTTGACCCGCCCTGTACTATCTGTGAAAATCTTTCAAATAGAACTTTGTTGGAAAGAAAAAAACAAGCTGTTGCTGAAGGGACTTCTTAAATCTCCCTTTTCAGAGACTATTTCTGGGTCAGAGGTCTCAACCCCTCCTAGAGCCCATAAGAAAATTTTGGATGTTCCTATCAAGGCTAAATCTTTGCCTTCGTCCTTGGCTGAGGACTCCCGCCAACCAAAACCTAAAAAGGCTAAAGTTTCGGCTCCGGAGCTCACTCAGTCAGCCCCAGTGCTTTCGCTGCCTAGATCTTTGGCACCAAGGCCTTCGGCTCCATTAGTGATCTCAGCTCCATCTTCTCCTGCAGCCTTCACTATATCGGCACCGAGGGGCTCCTCGGTTCAGATTATTATCACTGTATCGGCACTGACCGTTCAGTCGGCGCAGACCTTGACCACATCGGTTCCAACATCATCCTCTGAACCGATGCCTTTATTGTTGACTCCAGTTTTGTCGGTTCCAGCTTCGGTACTGACAACGACTTCGGCACCGATCCCTGTGTCGGTGCAGACCATGACCTCTGCACCGATGACTTCTTCGGTGCAGACACCCATAGTCCAGTCTCTCTCAGCACCGTTGTCCTCTGTGCAGACTGGTGAGATGTGCACCGAGGTTTGCCTCTTCTGTGGACAGGCCTGTTTCTCCCTCAGTCTCCATGATGTCCACTAGAAGCCTCTCCGAACACGATGTGTTGCGTCTTGTGGATCAGGTGCTCCTGGCCAGAGGTATTCCACCCCTCAGGAACTACCCTTCCTTGGGAGGTGATCACCCATCTCCAAAGACCCCTTCTTATTCTCCTCCTTCATTGCCTTTGAAGTCCATGGATATATAGCACAGTCTTCCCCTTCTGCGGTCCCCTTTATGGATCTCACGAAGGAACCGCAATTGCCTTCGTGGCAGGAAAGTTTTGCTACAACCCAGGATGTCACTTGTGACACGCATAGTTTGCTGCTCCACAGCCATCCAAGGACTCCAGGTCAGCAGGCTGAGCCACTTAGGGTTGGGGTGACCCCTGTCATAGACATTCACTCCTGTTCAGGTGGACCAGCCTTCCAACTGATGGAGAAGGCTTTAGCTGCTGCTGCCGCCGATACTGGACTGTCTATCCCTCCACCCTCCTCTGGTACATTGGTCTCACAAGTTGCACCTAGCGGACACTGGGTGCAAGGGCCTCAGGACATATTCCTGCAGGAATCCCCTTTTCCGCTGTCTTCTCCAGCTTCTCCCGCTGAGGAGGTCCACCGGAAAAGTTTGTGTAAGAGGAAGCACATGGACTCCACAGAGGAGTCACTCACTGAAGACACAGATTTTGATGACTGAGAAGGATCCCCCTGGTCACCCTCTGAGGTATCCTTTGGTGATATCCTCAAAATCCTGAAACTGAGAGGTGACTGCCAGTTTTCTAATCTGACCTCTGAGGAATCTGTGTTCCTGCAGGCCTTTCGCGTCCAGCCCCCTACCTCCTGGGTTACTCCACCTGCCGATGAACTTGTCCGGCTTATCGTGCAGCGTGCTTGGAAGGCTCCTGATACCGTTGAAGCTATTCCCCGCAGGCCAGATAAGATTTTGTCCCCTCTTGCTTCAGATCCCCATTGGTGCAAAGGTCTTCCTGTGGATGCTTTGGTGGTGGCAGCCACAACAAAAAATGATCTGGCAGAAGAAGAAAGCCAGACTGTCCATTCGCCTAACAAAGAGTCCTGGGTCCTGGACAGGATAGGGAAGCGCACCTTTGCTTCAGTGACCTTTACTATCAGGTCCCTGAATTATATGGCACACTTTACTAGGCTTCAAAGGGATCTGATTTCTGAGCTCTCTGAAACCTTGGCTGGTGCCGTGTCTGATGAGGTCCGTGACAAAGTGGCCTCTCAGCTGGCCACTATTGAATCAATATCAAACTCCTGTATGCGACTGACATCTCACGCATCAGAAGGAGCAGCTAGAGCAGCGGATTCAGCTGCGATCTTGAGACGACATGCCTGAATGCGCTTGTGCAATTTCACGGAACCCTTTAAGGCTTCCTTTCTTAACGCTCCCATTGAGGCCTCCTCGTTGTTTGGGCCCAAAGTAAAAAGCACACTGGCCAGATGTGAACAGGACGGTAAGACCCTTTCTGCCGTAGGTGTCAGTTATTTTTCCCCTCAACGTGCTTTCTCCTGAAACCAAAAGAATGGGAAGATATGGTTCAAGAAATCTTAGGGTCCTTTCCGTGACACACAGGCCGAGTTCTCCCCTCAGAGGCAGAAGGGGAAACTCACAGGGAAGACTCTCCTTTCGGGGCAGAGGGGGTCCGCGTAACCAGGGTTCCAGGGATTCTTTCCCTGGTCAATCCTACCAGCGCTCCTGAAGAGCACCCTAACTCCTTTCCTCGAGGTGGTTGGGGGGCGTTTCTCCTTGTACCCTTCTGCCTGGCTAACCATCACCACCGATTCTTGGGTACAAAGGATTATAACCAGAGGTTATCATATCCCTTTCAATCTTTAGCCTGCCCTTTCCGAAAACCTTCCCGACATTCCACTCAGTCAAAGGGAAGAAGCAGCACTAGAGATAGAAAAGCTGCTAAGAAAGAGAGTCATCCAAATAGTCCCTCCAGACCAGATAGGATCTGGATTCTACTCCAGACTATTTTTGGTGCCAAAGAAAACTGGGGACTGGAGACTAATTTTGGATTTCAGTGTATTGAACAAGTTTGTGAGAGTACAAAAATTCTGGATGGTCACAATACAGTCTATCCTCCTGCTTTTGGAAAAAGATGATTGGATGTGTTCGATAGATCTTCAAGATGCGTACTACCACATAAAGGTGGACAGGCCATCAAGAAGATTTCTGCGCTTTTGTGCGGGAGCCAGTCACTACCAGTTCAGAGTACTGCCCTTCAGACTCTCTACAGCCCCCAGACTGTTCACAAAGTGTATAACAGTTGTCACAGCTCTCTTGTGACTTCAAGGATTCCAGGTGTTTCCATACCTAGACGACTGGCTCATTTCCGTCCCCATCAGACATCTACTGGAGGAAGCCCTGGCATACTCTCTCTCATTGCTGCTCAAAGGCTAGGCATAACCATAAACTGACAAAAATCCAATCTCACCCCATCTCAGTCAACAGAATTCATAGGGATTATCTTGGACACACAGAACTGCAGAGCTGCTATTCCAGAGCACAGAATTTTAAGGATAAAGCAACAATAGATTCCAATCTTTTCAAGGGAGAAATCCACGCTCACTCTGTTCTACAGCTGTTTGGTTCCATGGCAGCCTCCATCACCATTGTTCCCCTGGCCAGGTTTCACATGAAGCTTCTACAATGGCTACTGCTCACCCAATGGTATCCTTTTCAGCATCCTCTTTCAGCCATGATTAGAGTAACCCACAGGTGCAAACAGGATTTAAATTGGTGGATGACACACAATCTGTCACAATGGTCTCACCCCTTCTCCCCCCAGCAACCCAAGGCCACAGTGACCACTGACGCCTCCCTGATGGGGTGAGGGGAGCTATGTCAGGGACAGACAGTCCAAGGCACTTGGTCCGAACTGGAGACCCATCTGCATATAAATGTTCTAGAGCTGAGGGCTGTGCTTCTGGCGATGCAAGAATTCCATCCCCTGCTGCCATCTGGGACAATTGCGATTCAATCAGACAACATGGTGGTGGTTTGGTACATTAACAAGCAAGGTAGAACCAAATCTTACTCCCTTTGTCAAAAGGCCATGAGGATATGGCAAAGGGCGATGACTACAAACAGTTTTCTTCTAGCAATGCACATTCCCTGGAGTTCCAATGTGATAGCAGACTGACTCAGCAGGTGCATTCTTCAACCTCGCGAGTGGTCCCTGAATCGCTTGATAGCGGGGGAAATCTTCCACTGCTGGGGCCGTCCTTGCTGCGACCTCTTTGCAATCCCTGACCAACTACAAATGCAGCAACTACTTCATCCTGATTCCCCCTCCGGGACAGTCACCCAGGGATGGCTCTAGTCCACGATTGGCCCTCAGGTCTTATTTACGCATTCAAACCCTTTCCCCTCATTCCCCAGTTTCTGAAGAAAGCCCGTCTGTTGAAGAGCGAGGTGATCCTCAAAGCACCATATTGGCCTCGAAAGATTTGGTTCCCCTTCCCTTGGCCTCACCTACTAGATCAACCATGGATTCTCCATCCAACCCCAGAGTTGATCTCACATCCACAGAACCTGATTCATCCCAACTTGAACAGCCTGAAGCTCACGGCTTGGCTACTCCAATTCCCTTGATTGCCAGGCAGAATGATCTTTCTTTACCACTACGTGATATTCTCATTGCATCTCATAAGTCTTCCACTAGAATTACTTATCTGAGCAAGTGGAAAAGATTTACTTGTTGGCTGAAAGATAAACAAGTAAATCCTTTCTCAGCACCAGTGTCAATAATACTAAACTTTCTGGCCGACCTTTTTCAATCGGGTCTATCGGCCTCTGTCATTAGAGTTCATTTGGCTGCAATTTCTAATTTTCATGAGGGTGTCCATGATTCCTGTCATGTCCCATAAATTGTGCAAGACCTTCATAAAAGGTGTGAATCATCTGAAACCACCTTTTAGAGAACCTATTCAACCATGGGATTTATCATTAGTTCTACAAGCTCTGACAATGCCACCTTTCGAACCAGCCTCTTCTTGTGCCCTCAAGTATTTGTCATGGAAAACCTTGTTTTTGGTCACTATTACTTCTGCCAGACGTATTTTTGAGCTTCAGGCTTTATGTATCAATAGTCCATACTTGATTTTATATAGAGATAGTGTCTCTGAGAACTAATCCATCATTTCTGCCTAAAGTGATCTCTAAAGTGTCCATTAATCAAGCCATTTAATTGCCCGTTTTCTTTCCCAATCATTCAGAGGAGAGTATTGCCTACATACCCTAGATATCCACAGGCAAATCCATTTTTACTTAAACAGGACTAGGCCCTTTCATAAATCTGACCAGTTATTTTTGGCCTTTTCTGTTCCTAGATTAGGATCTGCTGTTGCTAAGGTCACATTAGCTAGATGGTTGAAGGACTGTGTGACCTTCATTTATACACAGCGCAATATCTCGTTGCCTACTACCATGAAAGCTCATTCAACAAGGTTGGTGGCAACTTCTGCTGCCTTCCATGCCAGAGCTTCTTTACATGACATCTGTGCAGCTGCAACTTGGGCTACGCCTCATACCTTCATCAATCTTTACAAATTGGATTTGGCCTCCAGGGGAAGAGCATCTTTCGGTTCTATGGTGCTCAGGAATATCCTTCCATGAGAGCCTTCCAGGAATAGAGGTAGCTGGGGACTCTGTCCCATGCGTAAGGAATGAACGAGGATTAACAGTATCAGATAAAGAAGTTATGTCTTACTATAATGTTCCATCTGTATTGTTGATCCTCGTTAAGTCATTACTACCCTCCCTCCTTCCCCCTCCGGTGGTTTCTAGTGGATCTCACCATCCGGTTCTCTTAGGTTATTTGACCAGAGGTAGCCTCTACCTTCTTTGACTAGCAGACTCAATCTGAGGTAACTGGAAGAGTGGGATTATGGGTAAGAGTTTAGCTCGAGAGTTTGAAGCTGACGTGAGCTTGGAAAATGGCCGGCTCGGTTCTGAGGTCGGAACCGATACCCATGCGTAATGATTGAACGAGGATCAACAATATAGATGGAATGTTATGGTAAGACATAACTTCTTTTTCCTTTCTTAATGGCAACTTCTCTTCTAGATTCTACTAAAAGCTCCACCAGTGCTGGTCTTTCGTTTAGAACCCCTGTTTCTTTCTGTTTGCCTGTATTCTATCAATACATGATATGGAAGGCGGTCTTTAGCCTGCAGTCCAAATCAGCTCTTGGCATCTTCCCATTCTATTACCTTTCCCTCTCTTGTTATTTGCTCCCAGTACCTTGGTTCCTTTGCCAGGTTTCTCTAATGTATTCCCACCGCCCTCTTGCCCATTGATTGTGCTAAAAGGTTTTGTGCCCTAGAGTTATCAAAAAATACTTGCTTAACAGCAACCTTTTTAAATTCATGTATACTACCAAATATTCCCTTATTTTCCCTTTAGTACTATGCAGTTACCCCTTCTCTTGTTCTGTAATGTTCCACTTCATCAGTGGTGCTTTTACATTGGATAACTCCGCAAAATAATTCCTATTACTTCTTTCCCATTATCTTTCTGTATTGTTTCTACTATGTTTTTAAACTCCATTTTCATTTTGTCGCATTCAGTCACTATCCCTTTTGAAGAAATTTCTGTCTTCCCTAATTAGTTTGATAATTTCCACTACCCATTCCTTAAACTCCACTTTTTAACTGATAAGTAGGAAAGTGACAAGTGTCTGCAGTGGTACAGCGGTAACGTTGTTACCTTTACAGCAAGAGGTTCTCCCGTTCGATTCTCGGCTTGGCTTGGGAGGGCCTTCTGTGTGGAGTCTGCATGTCCTCCCCACGGTTGGGTAGCGTTCGAAAGACATGCGTGTGTAAATGGGCATGCCTTCATTGAAGGTTGGGCATCGAGCTGGCATCTCGGCTTTTCGTAAAAAAATCTACTGCCAATCATTAGCGGACCGGAGTTCCGCTGTGACGACCCCTTACTTGGAAAAAGCCGAAAGACAAACAACTGTGTGCCTTTATTTTAGTTTATATCAGTGCATGGTCTGAAATAGTTAATGTGAAGTTGTTCAATCTCGCCTTCATTCTTACTGATGGGTTCGGAGCCGATCCTTGGCTCCGAGTCGGACAATTTGCAAAGCTCGAGGCCAAAACTCTATCCCACAATGTACCTCTACCTTCCCTAGATCCAGTTTGCTGCTGCAACAGATCGTGCGTTTCTACAGCTCAGGCCGTATTTTTTGGAGATGTGTATTCTTTTTGGAGTTTTTACTAGTCTTCCTACTTGTTTAGAATTGAGAAGTATTCAGCCAGGATAGGCTATACTTTCTTGTGTCTTTTGTGCTAGTAGTTTAAAAAAAAAAAAGGACCTTTGTTTTCTCGCTTCTGTCTTTAGGCCCTTTTGGTGTTTCTTAGGTTTCACCCTATCCCGTGCAGCCAAGTTAGGCTTTCTTTAGTTACTAGAACTGTAGCCGGTTAGGCCTAATTTTGTTTTTTGCTGCTAAGTTTTAAAATTCGAGTGCAGACTTGATTGTTTAGTGTTGATCCTTAAAGTTTCTGCTTGAATTGTTTTTGGGATTTCTATAACTGCAAGGTCTACCATGTCTGAAAAAGCTAAGTCATGGTTTAAAAAGTGCCCTAAATGCAATCAAAAAATGTCTGTCACAGATGGCCACACCACCTGTGTTTACCGTTTGAGAGAGGTTCATCTCCAAGAAGTTTGTTCAATTTGCCATGGTTTCAGTGCCAGAGTTTTGGCAGAGAGGAAAAGAAAATTAGGTGAACGTGGTCTGATCAAGTCCACCTTTCAGTCAGACTTGGAAACTGCTCCAGGAAAAGCAAAACCATCATCTGCTGCTGCAAGTTCAGATCCGAAGGGTTCTTCAGTTCTGAAGGTTTCCAAAAAGGTTCCTGTATCCATTCCACAGTCATCGGAGCTGTCTGTACCGGTAGTTGGTAGGAGCTGGTCCCCAGTCTTGGAACCGGTATCTCCGACCTTAAGATTTCTGATTCTGGGCTCACCGGCACCTTCTGTAGCTTCCTCTCGAGCTTCCAGACTTTCAGATTCAGATGTGGATCATGTGGTACAGAGATTGTTACAGAATCCAGCGCTGGCTAAAATTCTGTTGCCTTCGACTTAGGCAGTTTCGGAACCGACAAAGTCATCTCCTTTATTTTCTGCTGCTTCTCCGACTCGAATCGAGACATCGGAGCCAGAGGGAGCCGTTCAGTCATTTGTGGAACTGTCTGTTCCGACACTCACTTCGGACCTGTCAGCACCGACAACCCTGATGTCTTCTTCTCCCGCGGCGGACTCTAGAAGCCGGCACTCTTTTTTCGGCTCCGGGGAGGAGAGTTGAACCGATGCGTTGGTTCCGACTCTTCCCCTTGGGGCCTCGGCGCGGATGAGCTTTGCTCCCACCTCTGGCTCTGAGCTGGCGGTTTTGGTGCGGGAGTTGTCATCGGTGTCTTCAGACCCAGGTGCTTCCTTACACTGGAACCGTGGTGCCTTCGATGCCATGAGGAGGGTTTTGTCCCCCCGGGCAGTCACAACCTCTGAAATGGCCACCTCCTCCCGGAAAGTGCCGGAATCTTCTCCATCACTGCAGACCCACCTTAAGTGTAGGGACACGGAGCCTCAGGAAGCCCCATTGGGGAACTCTGTTCTTCTGAGACCTCCCCAGACGTTCCCACTGAAGAGGTTCCTTGGAAGAGGTTATGTAAGAGGAGACATTTAAATTCCCCTCAGGAATCCATCACATCTGACAACGATTTGGAGGAATTGGAAGGGTCCCCAAAGCCCCCCTCTGAGGATGTCTCCTTTGCACATATCCTAGAGATCCTTAAGCAGAGGAGTGACTGGCAGCCCCTTAACCCTACTAGGTCTCGACCCTCCAACTCTTGGGTTTCTCCGCCCTTTGATGAGTTGATGGACCTTTTATCTCGAAGGGTGTGGGAGTCACCAGATACTATGGAGCCCGTTCCTAGGAGGCCCAGCAAATACATCTCAGCACCTCAAGATAAAATCTTTTTATCCAAACAAATTCCTTTTGATGCCATGGTGGTTGCAGCAGCCACTAAGAAAGAGATGTTGGAGATCTCTACGTTTGTTCATCCTCCTAATAGGGATTCTAGGATTATGGACAGATACGGCAAGCGCATGTTCAGTTCTACGACCTTTGCTCTTTGAACTATCTAACTCACTTCACAAGACTTCAAAGAGATCTCCTGAAAGAGCTAGGCGATGCTCTCCAGGGTGCAATAGCCGATACAGTGGCGGACAAGGTGACATCTCAGCTTGCTACCCTCAATTCTATCGTTAACTCTTCCATGCCCTCATATATGCAGCTGATGGGACGAGTAGGGCAGCAAGTACAGGAATAGCTCTTCAGAGACATTCCTGGATGTGTTTATGTTCTTTTGCGGAACATTTGAAGTCGTCCTTTGTGAATGCCCCATTTGATGGTTCTTCCCTTTTCGGACCAAAAGTTAGACCCTCACCAGATGTGAGCAAGATGGAAAGACTCTATCTCCCTTAGGAGTTCATTTTTCTACCCCTACTAGACCTTATCCTAAAGGTCAACGGGGAGGGAAAATGTGGTTCTGCAAAGCCCAAGGAGCCTTTCCAAACTCTCACAAGGTGAAACCTCCTCCAGGGGCAGAGGAGGGGGCAATGATGGAAGACGACACCCACGCAGTGGAGGGGTCCGCAGAACCAGGGTGACAAGGATCAGTTCCTTGGGAAGCCCTACAAGTGCTCCTGAAAGGAGGCCCAACTGTCCTGCTCTGGAGGCAGTCGGGAGATGTTTATGTTTGTACCTAGGTGCCTGGCTCAAAATTGCAAAAGACAGATGGGTACAAAATGTCATATCCAGAGGCTATTTCATCCCCTTTCATACTCACCCCAAACCAACAAAAGGAATCCTAGATGTTCCACCCAGTCTACGTGATGTAGCAATGGTAGAGGTTCAAAAACTGTTAGAAAAAAAGAATCATCCAACCAGTCCTAGCAGACCAGCAAGGATCCAGAACTTAAGATTCTTTTTAGTGCCAAAGAAAACAGGGGACGGGAGACCAATTTTGGACCTCAGCAGACTCAACAAGTATGTAGAAAAGACAAAGTTCCAGATGGTCACGCTTGAGTCTATACTCCCGTTCCTAGGGAAAGACAGATGGATGTGCTCAGTAGATCTTCAGGATGCGTACTACCATATCAAAATAGCCAGGCCATCCAGGGATCACCTGCACTTCAGGCTGGGAGCCAGTCCTTTCCAATTTCGGGCCCTGTCCTTTGGTCTCACTACAGCCCCCAGAGAGTTCATCAAATGTATGGCAGTGGTCATGGCTCACTTGAGACAGCAAGGAATCTGGGTGTTTCCATATTTGGACGACTGGCTCCTCACTGCACCCACCAGGCATCAGCTTATTCGGGCGAGGGACACTGCCTTAGATATGTTTTCAACTTGGCATCACAATAATTTCAGAGAAGTCTGCTGTATTGCCGTTGCAGCATGCAATATTTATAGGAGCAGACTTGGACACAGTCAACATGTCCTTAAAACTTCCTTCAGAAAGTGTGCTTACCCTATGACATCAAATTGTAGATCTCCTTTCAAAACACAAAGCACCAGCATCGCAGATTCTCAGGCTGCTGGGCACCATGGCAGCAGCTGTCATTGCAATAACCCTGGTGAGATCTCACATGCGCATTCTTCAGTGGCTGCTATTCACACAATGGACTTTTCAGGACTTGCCAATGAATCACCCAGTTCTGATAGCCAACTCTTGCAAGGAGGGTCTTCGGTGGTGGCTAATGTCCGAATCGGTGACCATGGGACATCCCTTTGTCCTTCCGGTTCCAGTTGCAATGGTGACCACGGACGCCTCCCTGATCGGGTGGGGGGGCATTTATCAGGGAGGGACAGCCCAAGGCACATGGTAGGTACATGAGACTGAATTGCATATAAAAGTCCTAGAGATGAGAGCGGTTCTCTTAATGTTGCAGTTCTTTCAAGAGACTCTTCCTCTGGGCACAATTGCAATCCAGTCAGACAACATGTCCATAGTCTGGTATATAAACAAACAGGGTGGAACCAGATCTTATTCCCTATGCCGAGAGGCTCTAAGAGTATGGAAATGGGCAGAGTCTACCCAGCGCTTTCTGATAACAATGCATATCCCGGGGAAATCCAACGTGATAGCAGGCAAACTCAGCAGGGCAATTCTGTTGCCTCACGAATGGTCCCTAAAAAACAAAGTAGTGGAAATGATTTTCCACAGATGGGGTCAGCCTTGTTGAGACCTCTTTGCGACTCCCACAAACACCAAATGCAGCAACTACTTTGCCCTGATCCCTCAACAGGGATGGTCCTTGAGGGACTCGCTTGTACACGATTGGCCCCCGGGACTCCTTTACGCCTTACCTCCCTTCGCCCTGATTCCTAAAGTTTTGCAGAAAGCGAGTTTTCTGTGCAGGACGCATCTTAATAGCCCCATATTGGCCTAATCAAATCTGGTTCCCCATTCTGAAGCCTCATCTAGTAGAAGAACCTTGGATCCTGGACCCAATGCCAGATCTTTTGACCCACTCATCAGGAGCTCTTCACCCTTCACTTCAGTCCATCAAACTGACAGCTTGGCTGCTCCAATTCCCATAATAGCTAGGTTCCAAAGTTTATCAGAGGAAGTTCAACATATTCTTTTGTCCTCACATAAGTCTTCAACCAGAAAACTATACCCCAGTAAGTGGAAGAAATTTTCAATCTGGGCTCAGCAGAATAACATTGACAATTTTCTAGCCTCCATAGCCGATATCTTAGAGTTTCTGGCCAGACTGTTCAATGAAGGAGCTGCAGCAGCAACTATTAGGGTACAACTATCTGCTATATCCAATTTCCATATAGGTGAATTAGGAAACAGTATTATGTCCCACAAAATGGCGAAGGCTTTTTTGAAGGGTACGATGCATCTAAGACCACCTGCCTCTCCATGGAATCTGAATTTAGTCCTAAGATTATTATTCCACCATTTGAACCTGCTTCTTCCTGTGAGCTGAAGTATCTTTCCTGGAAGACCATTTTCTTGGTGACCATTACATCCGCACGCAGAGTTTGAGTTGCAAGCCCTTTCAGTTAAGCACACATATTTGATTTTCTACAAAGATAGGGTTTCCCTCAGGATGAACCCTTCTTTCTTACCCAAAATTTGTTCAGAATACACCCTTAATCAAGCGATTGATTTACCTGTTTTCTTTCCCAATCACACTAATCATTTGGAATATGTGCTTCACAAGCTTGACATCCATAGACAACTTTGTTTCTATTTAGACAGGACAAAAGACCATAGAAGAACTGATCAGTTGTTTGTCTCCTTCTCAGATTCCAAGAAAGGTGCAGCTGTATCTAAATCTTCCTTATCTAAATGGCTTTCTGATTGCATATCCTTTATATACCACACTGCAAATATTTCTTTAGAGAACAAAGTAAAGGCTAATTCAACCAGAGCTGTTTCTACTTCCATAGCCTTTTTGGCCAGACTACCCATTGATTCTATTTGTGCAGCTGCCACATGGTCTAGGCCACATACCTTCATAACTCACTACGAAGTAGACAAGGCCTCTAATGACAGGGCTTCATTTGCTTCTGCTGTCCTTATACAGGTGCTCCCATGAGCAACCCAAGATTGTGGTGCTGGGGACGCTACCCATCAGTAAGAATGAAGGCGAGATTGAACAACTTCACATAAAGAAGTTATGTACTTACTATAACATTCCATGTGCGTTGTTGTTCTCGCCTTCATTTTTACGGCCCCCACCTACTCCCAATCCAATGTCTGGAAGTTCAAGAGAGGCTCTACCTTTGGTTTTTGTTCTTTTGAGGAGTTTCCTCACAAGTTGTGTATATGATTTACTTCAAAATCTGATTTAGATTTAGCACTAGTTGGCAACAAACAAGATCTGGTGAGGGTAGAGGTGCATTGTGGGATATGGTTTCGGCCTCGAGCTGTTGGAGACCTTGAGCTATGCAAGTTGGCCGACGCCGAGCCGAGGATTGACTCCGAACCATCAGTAAGAATGAAGGCGAGAACAACAACTCACATGGAACGTTATGGTAAGTACATAACTTCTTTTTTTAGATCTCTCAGAGCTTTCAGTGAAATATACATGCTCCTGAGAAATAGAATTTCTATCCAATCTAGCCTGGTTATTGCACCTTAAGGAATATTATGCAACTCCTGTCTGAGTGTCTGCTACTGAATTCACATCTTGCGTACCAAATATTCTCATATATTTTTATATATATATATATATATATTTTTTTTATTTTTTTTTTTTTCAGAAAGTTATCCTCTTTTGTTGCATTTTTCCCTTTAGATCCACCTGATAAATCCTCACTATCTCAAATCAGGTTCCAGTCTTTTTTCTTAAGAAATATTCCCTGCTTAAAGCTCATTTTTTTCCAAAAATTCTCTTATGCTCCATAATAATAGTTTTAGTTGGAATATAAATAATTGCCAGCACAATACTCCTGCCCTGCCAATGACCTCTTATTAGCAGAAATCTAGCATTATATTATTTTCCCCCATTGTAACATGTTTTGAGCCCGTCTAGCAATAAGTATTATTACTTTCATTTTTCCTTCGTCTCTGATATTCTGCTAAATGCCTACCCTAAAATCATTCATTGGACAAATTCACATTGTCATTTCTATCGAGATGCATTAATATAATTCAGTGTTCTATGTTTTTTTTTTGTCTGTACTGCTAATGTCATTTACATTCCATTTTAAAACTGACAAGAGTAGCCTTCTTTGATAAAACAGCTGTTTCTCCCATCTACTCCACATGACAGTTCATTTGAATGTATATTTCCAACTTTTTAGCTTTGCTGTTTGGCAGACTGATCTTTTATGTTGTTTCTTCTCATCCAGTTAAACCTACGTCATTTATCAAAACCTTTTGTGTTGATTAAAACAAAAAACTAAATATATTTTCAGAATCCCCCATCCCTTTTTATTTTGCATCAGGCAATCAAAACTATGTATCTATTCCAAAAAATGAAGTTTACCCCATCACTTAGAAGCAGTTTTCTCAAATTAATGGCTGCACCCAGACACATCTATTCTAAGATTAACGTTATCAATGTTAAGTCACACTGATTACTGTCTGTTTCTTATTGCCATTTTTCTTCATTATGTGAAGCACAACTTGTATGTTATCAGTAAATATTAACTTTTGGCCCTGAGAAAGGGTGTGCTGGCTACTTTTAAATAGCTAAACTAGACTGTGCACTGTTAAATTAAATTTATTAAAGTACTAAGGCTGCTGGGGAGGTAATTATTGCATAATGTATTCACTTCCTACAGTTTCAAGTTTCATTTATTTTTCACTGAACTGCTTGCCAATGGACTTTTAAATGTTAATTACACTGTACCTTGTACATTTCAGTCTGTACACTGTGTTCAGACCTCTCAAGTAAAAGCAGTTGGTAATGGAAGTGAAACAGCTAGCAACTTTGCAAATGCATTAAAGAACCTTTGTGAATTTCAGTTTGAACTCTGTTCAGACCTCTGATTAATTGCTTGCTAATGAAAAAATAACCAATGACTTCGCAAATGCAGGGAAGGATGACTACCCTTTCCATGCCTTTCACCATTTTCTTATTTTTTCAACCCTATTTAATGAAAGAAAAAGCTTGTCCATAGCTTAAACTAAAGTTATTAGTAAATTTACTAGACATTCACCTCAGAAAAAACAGTGACAATGATCTTAATTCTGTGTATAATATGATTAGTACACATTTACATTCCTCCAACCCTGCAACCCAAGACAACATTGTGTTATCTTTAACTTCATTCTTTTCAGCCTTTCTTACTGTGTTATAGCGCAAAGCCCATTGCAACTAGGAAGTACTTCCTTTCTTAACTTCTTTATCACATCAGCAGTCACTGGTAAGACCCCTATCTCCCTCTTAAAGTGCTGTTGACTGCACACTATAGAGAACTGCTTTACAGTATAAAATGCAATTTACATACATATATGGATAAAAAAGTTTGAAATTATTGGAAGTGAAAAAGAATATAAGCCATTTTTCAAATCTTTAAGGAGAATAAGGACAAAACAAGAACAGACAGCAATTAGTTTAAGTAGGGGCATAGGCTGTAACATGCATTTCACTGTGGATGCCCTTAATTTTAGGTTACTTAATGCCTTTTGGTGTGGCTGTTGATTTAGGACAATTGTTCCTATCAGGAGGGTTAAACTTATTTATTTATTTTATTTTATTTATTTTACATTTGTTAACCGGGCTAGTCTAACTGGATATATTTCCATTTTCAGTAGAGGCCCGGGGAGAAAAGCTCCGGCAGTTATACAACTTAGAAAATCATCCACAGGAATTAAAATAAAAATACAAGTAATAATGTTTAAAATTAAAAAGTATGCCTTGTAGGAAGTAGTAATAATATAGAGTAGGAATTACTCTTTAGGCATATCAAATTAGGAACAACAGTTAGTAAGTCAAACAAGGAGTGAGCATGTAGCAATCAATTTAGAGTATAAGTAGTTGAAGTAAGAGTAGAAGAAATAAGAAGTAACAGGAGGTGTAATTAGAAAAAGAAGAAGAGAGGAAGAAGATTAGTCAGGATTGCTGCAGGGGCATAGCCAGTGAGAATTTAGGTGTTTTTTGAGGTTGTGTTTAAATAGAGGCAAGGAAGAAAGTAATGTTAGTTCATTTGGCAGTAAGTTCTAGAGTTTTCCAACTGTGTTAGAAAAAAGAGAGTCTCCAGCCAGGTTGTTAGACTTGCATATGCAAGCAAGGAGTTTGTTGGAAGAGCGCAGGGAGTTAAGATTTTTGTACTGGAGGATGAGATTGGAGAGTATAGGAGTGTTGTTGGGTTGGTAGAAGATCTTGTGGGCAATGGTAAGTTGGGATACTATCAGTTGGTTTTGAAGTTCCAGCCAGCCTAGTTGCCTTAGATTCAAACAGTGGTGGGTTCTAAAGGGATTGCCAGTTGCAAATCTGGCGATGTTATTATAAGAATTTGTTAGTTTGGTAAGATTATTTTTCTTTAGGTTAGTATATATGGGCGAAGTACAGAAGAGTTGATATTAAGTGAGAGTGAGCAATTGTAGTTCTGGCTATAGGGGTGAGGAAAGGTTCAATCCTGTATAAGGAACTAATTTTTCTATTGACAGTTTTGATAGTGATATTTATGTGGGTGTCAAAAGTAAGGTGATTGTCAATAGTTATTCCTAGCAGTTTGGTGGTTGTATCAGGAAGTATGATAGTGCTGTTATTGGAGGGCACAGAGAAATCAATGGGTGAGGATTTATTGGTGGGTACTTATTGGTACACAGATCATTCAGTACAGATTTCCTACAGTACATGCTGACTGCCTACAACTACCCACAGTAGGTAAATAGCTATCCATATATGCATCACAAATGCCTAGTTTTACTTTTACCTTGCTCAGCTGTGACAACAGAAATTAGGCTTCACTTTTTAGCATATGGTGTAGTGGTCAGAATTGGTACCTCTCAGCACTTTGTTCTCAAAGTCAGTCCATAAAGTGGTACCTTCTGTAAGGAGTGCACAGTGATGCATGCTTACAGAGCAATTCCCAAAGCTTTTATGCTGAAAGGGTGAACATTTGAAAAGTATCCTACCAGAGCTGAAGTCTCTTCTGAAGCCTTTTTCAAGTGTCTTCAGTCACTATACAACCTGAATACAGCTACTTGGTCCTCCATTCACACTTTAACAAAGTATTGCAAGATAGATGCCTTTTCCAGAGCCAGAGTAGGTTTTCCCAGAATCATCTTTCAAGGGATACTGGATTCCAGCTCTGCTGATGAACCTTGGTCTTGGGGGCTTCATCTTACTTTTCCTTCTCTCCTTTTTTGCTTTTTATGTCCTAGTCTATCATCCTGGAGTATTAATTTAATGTTGTTTCCATGGGACAAGAAAGCTGTGAGGAATCTTGTTCAATATGTTCCTTAAGTACCTGCATGCAGGCTTGTCCATATGTTGTAGGTTAGACATACACAGCAGAAGAAAGATGCTTAAGCTTTTGTAGACTGGGCAGACATGATCATTGCAGGCTACATCCTCATTAGTAAGCAATTCTGTAACTGTGGTCTGTTTGAAGAGCTACTGTTATGAATTTTTAAGCATCTACTTTCTGCCTGTGTTTGCCTGGGTTTCCCCAGATGTTCTGGTTTCTTTCAGAACCACCAAAACGTACTATAGGTGAACTGTCAGTCTTTCAAATTTTCTATAGGTGAATATGCAGTGCATGTCTTGTCTTTACAACAAACTCACATCCATAGTTTAGTTTCTGTTCCTTACATCCACTGAGTGTTGAGTAGGCACTGACTTCTCAATCACCCTGAACTTGATAAAATGAGTATTGTATAATGAATTAATGTGCCCCACAGCAGTTATCATAGTAGCTTGGGGCATCTAGTGCCTGCTGTGCCCAGTGGTTTTCTGAACTTTATTAGTGTGAGAAAAAGGGTCTCGTTAATCAGTCATGTGTGTTGCTAAGGAAGTAATTAAAAACATGGTTAAAGAAGAAGGAAGCCATACTGCTTCAGGGTAAATGCATTTGTTTCTTGGGGAAACAAATTGATTAAGCAGTGTTACTGTTGCATGGTTTTATATTGAGTGTACCCATTTATTGCAGGCAACCTTGTATACTGCTTGATATGTGTTATCTTTTGTGAATAGAATTATCAGGATCATCAGAAGATGAGATTTATCAGGAAAGTGTGGCTGCAATATTATGTACCATTTAAATTACCTGCATTTTAGATTAGGTATACCAGATAAAGTAATAAAAAGACTGAAAATATGTACATACTTTGAATTATTATGTAATAATTTCAAATTATGAGACTTAGACAACATGGATTACCCCCCCCCCCACCCCCGCCCACAGTTCATGAACACAAAATAATTAGCATGTTAAGAACTGTTTAGAGAAAGTGATTTTGTGTTTTTTTTTCTTCAGAAAGACTGATGGGAAAATTGCTGAAGTCATGGAAAAACCTGTTTTAAAGCTGTATTTTTTGTGTTGTGTTCAGAAGCTGAGATAACTGCCTTCCCAGGTTTGACTGCAGGTTTATCTTTAAGTTATCCTTAAGTTTTTTTTTTTTTCTTTTTTTAAACACCTTTGTTGAATTATCACCTGTGACATAGGCAAATATACATTTATAATCTGCAGTCCAAATAAATTTTTGGCGACTTCATATTCTGTCATCTTAAACTCTCTAATTGTTTGCTCCCAATATCCTGGTTCCTTTGCCAGTTTTCTCCAGTAAATTCCAGCCCCCCTCTTGCCTATTATCTGTATCCCTAATTGCAATCATCCCTATCAGCAGAATCTCCTTTCTCCATTCCTGTGTTGGCTTAGTACTTAGGGTATCTTCTGCTACTTTATAGATATAATATTCTGTTTGATTATTGTCATTCTCCTTAAAGGCCTGCATCGAAAATCCCAGTCTCTCTTTGTTTTTGTGCTTTCCCCCTGTTTCATCATCACTTTCCACTCTGAATTATAGTTTTTTGCCTGTGCTATGTTTAGGAGCCTTAACTGTGTAGCTCTGAAATACCCATTCAAATTAGGTAATCCCAATCCACCCTCTTCTACTGGAAGAGTCAATTTATCCCACTTGACTCTTGTCACCCCCCCCCCCAGATGAATTTCTGTTATTAATTGCTATCCACAACCTCTCCTCTCTCTGACCTGTGTATAAGACTAAAAACGTTTTAACTGTTTGTGTCTTACTATCAGTCTCCATATAACAAAGCTTCCATTCTCTGTTTTTGTATTCTCTTTTTAGTGTCTTTCCATATATCCTTAGCTGGAACACCAGAATCATTTTTAATCCATACTCCTAAATACTTCATTTTATCGTGTCCCCATAAATAAGAATAATGCTGAACCAAGTCATATGTGGGCACATAATTTACTACTATTACCTTTGTTTTAGCTTCATTAATTTTGTAACCTGAAAAGACTTGAAATGGGCTCAAAATGTTCCACAGCACTGTAATGTCCAGTGGTGGCTGGTGACTTCAAATCAAAGGGGGGCTGCAGGAGACAGCTGAATGGGTGGGGTCAAGGGGAAGGGGTGTGACCAACTAGAAAGGGGAGGAGCTATGCTCAAAACCACAAAAACTAACTTTGATTAAATACGCTGCCCTGGGTGGCAAACTATCATTATGAGAGTCCAATCAAGACAAAATTAAGTGTAGAAGAATAAAAATATTTCAGTGCATTGGCTGCATGACAGCTTTCTTAATATCTAGATGGAAACAAAAGGTTGTGAGGCATGAAAAAATAAATTACTTTTTAAATACATTACTGGAATGCCAGTCAAAATCAAGTACAAGAAAAAGTAGAAGCACTCAACTCAAACCACTTCTCCTTGCACTACAGTTCTAATTATAATTTATATTCAGCTTTATTAAAGTACCAAGTAACATGCTGAAAGTAGAAATCTCTGTGATGCCCCCACTTGTAAAAATGTTTCTTATCCAAAAAAGACCTGCTGCCTGGCAACTATCTACTTGTTTCATGGGGAAAATATGTAAGTAAAAAATGAAAAGCAAACAAGAAACAAGCTCAAGATATATTGCTTAAAAGATAACTGTACAGGTTATGGACCACACATGATCATTGGCATTCTGTTTAGTTTACGGGTAAAGTCTGTAGAGATGACTGGAAGTCTCCAACAAGTGTAATGAGCTTTTTAAAATAACTGAATCCTGTCCTTTAATACCCAAGGCTTATACATTATCTAGTCAAGTATTCTCTGCATGGCAACAACAGAAAGGCTTTCAATGTTGGCAATTCTTTAACAGTATGCTTATTAAAGCTTACTTGCATCTTACGATCTCAGACAAGCGTACCTTATGGTCATTAAAGCATTGCACAGAGCAACAGGCACTTTGAGTAATAAGCATAAATCAACAGTACAAAAATATGACAGAAACCAGACCTTTCTGCAAAATCAAGGACAGATGAAAAGCCACTGTAGTACTTGTGTCTACCTTGGATGGAGAGGGGGGGGGGGCACACTGCACATTTACACTGCACAGCTACTCCTTGCCTTGCTTGGACACATCCAGAGTCACTACATGGTGGAGTGGGGTGCAACAAGTATGTCACAATTTGAAATGCCTCTGGCTGACTGATGGCCCTGACACATTTGTCATACCTCTCAACCTCAGAGCAAGAAATCTGGACAAAGCCATACACAGAAGTGGGACAAATGCCCAAAAATAAGGACAATTTTTAAATATTGCTCTAATAAACTTAGAAAGGTAATAGACTAGGTCTTGCATTAGTATGACTTTTCTGAAGGGTATAAAATCTGAAACTCAAATGTCTGTCATTATTTTCTAACTTCAGTCTTTAGTGATTTGTCACTAATTTGCCAAAAAACACAATTTTATGAAAAATGGACCAAATGTGATGCAAAAATATAAAATAGCCACACAATACAGCTGGGAACCTGTCAAAGAAGGGACACTTTAATATTAGTACTGCTAACTTGAGCAGCTGAGAAAATAAAAGAATCTACATGCATTTCAAGTAATCTATAACTTTGTTTATTACAGTTGTTTCTTAATTGTAAACCCTCCATGTTTTCTTCCAAAATTGCTATTTTGCGGAGGGATTATTAGGGGGAAGAGCAACATTTTGAGCCAAAATCGGGGACAGTTGAGAGGTTGGCTCTGCCTAATTCTATAAAGCAATTTATTTGCATGTACCTCTCAACCTGTTAATGCAGTAAATCTGAACAAGGCGAAATATATTGGGGGAACATATAAACAGTACTAAAAATTGCTCTTGTATAAATTGAGACAGTTGATAGAATAACAGTTCTTACTTTAGCATGCATTTTTCTGAAGGTTATGAAGTCTGAAACTCAGTGTATCATTACTTAGTGACTTAATTTCTAAATGATTTGCCAGAAAACTACAAATTTTATCTAGAACAAACCAAAAATAAGAATCAAAAATCTATTCATTCTTTGAAAATCTGGACAGTTGGGAGGTATAGTTCAGCTGGGCCTATCTGAGTTTGCTGCCCTTTCCCCCTGACAAAATCATGGTTGAATGGAGCCTCTGCGGCCATTCCAATGAACCATTACTTGGCTATTTCACTCCATTTACCATAAACACTAATGTGCATACTGCTTTACTTCTATGATGAGTTGGACTTCATTTGTAAGTTTTATTTTGTATTTTACAGCACAAACACTAAGTCATCTACTAAACAAAGCAATGCAGTCTCACAATGAAAACTTAGCATTAAAACTTCTCTGCCCTTGAAACTCACATTCATTGAAACAGTACTGAAACCCACAATCAAAGAAAATACATAATTTTGGGCTGTTTTCAAATCATAGACCCCTTGCATATGAAACATACATGTGCTATTTGATACACCTTCCTCATTGTACTAAATTATATTCCTTGTACAAGATATTACAGTTGTTAGAGGGCATTTTAAATTTGTTTTGAACATTTTTCCAGTAAGCAATGAAACAAAATGCATGCACCCATAATGACAAAACTGCCCAGTTCAGAACATTTATCATAAGTCTACTCAGACTTCCACAGTCCACCATTATCAGTAAATATGCACAATTCTACAGTCCACCACTATCAATAAATATGCACAATTCTACAGTCCACCATTATCAGTAAATATGCACTATTCTACACAGTCCATTATCAGGAAATATGCACCATCTCTGAAGAAGTAAAAGTCATCTAAATAATTCCACATTAAAGAAATCTGTAATGAAGAGGTTGCTGCTAGCAAACACCTTTATATTTCATGGTTTCATCGAAAAATAAAGTGTCTGTTGCCCCTCAGGAATAAACTGCCTATATTACATTAAAAAAATGATAAGCTAGTAATATTGCAAGAGGAAATGGATGGCAAACTGATAACGGACTCGTAGTTAGTATCTTCACCAAGGAGAACATTCTCAGTACGGCAGCATCCACCCCTTGTGGGAGTAGAACCCACAGCCTTCTGCATCAAAGGCAAGTACACAACCTGTTGTGCTATTAACAAGGAAAACCAACTTCACTTAAGCAACACTAAACTTCTGTTCCCCTGCAGCTCTCAGCTCCTTGTAAAATCTACTCAATACTCAACTTCGCAGCACAAGAAAAGTGGAAAAAGCCACAATGTATTGGGGGGGGGGTCAAAAGCCCCAAAACCAGGGACACAAACATTGCTTGTATAATCTTGGAAAGTTGCTAGAACCATACATTTTACTGCTAAGCTCCCTGTGCAAAACAGTCGGAGCAACATACCACTATGCCAAATCCGCTGCTTTGTAAAAGAGGACGACTGAAACTTAAATGGCTATCATTTAGTGAATTCAGTTCTCACCATAGCTGTCAACTTCTTAGTACAAAACACCTAGACAAACCCAGTAATGAGGGAATACAGCCCTCAAACATTCAGTGAATTCAGTTCTTGCCATAGCTGTCAACCTTAGCACAAAAAACCTGGACGAAGCCAGTAATGGGGGAATACAGTCCCAAAAATAGGGACAAATTTCAAATATTCATCTTATAAACTTAGAAAATTGCTAGAAGAAAAGGTTGTGTTACTATGTATTTTCTGAAGAACATGAAGTCTGAAATTCAAATGCCTGTCAATTTTACTGTTGACAGAATAAAAACAATTTTCAGGAGAGACCCAGGGAGAAATACTGCAGACACATCTTTGTAAAATGACAGGGCACCAGAGCAGATCCATACAAACATAGGGAGGAGATGCAGACTCCACACAGAAGGCACCCCAGCCAAGAATCAAACCAGAAAACCTATAGCTGTGAGGCAACAATACTACCACTGCACCATCAAATTTGCAAGGACTTAAATATTCAGAAACCTGAAGTCTGAAATTCAAATGCCTATCAATTTTATTTAACATTTGTTAATCAGGACAGTCTGACTTGGAACAGAAAAAAAAATTCAGCAGAGGCCCAGGAAGAAATAATGCAGACATGTCTTTGTAACATGGGAGGACACAAAAGCAAACCCACACAAACACAGGGAGAAGATAAAGACCCCACAAAGAAGGCACCCCAGCCAAGAAGCAAACCTGAGAACCTGCAGCTGTGAGGCAACAATGCTACCACTGCACCATCAAATATCAAGCATTGCAACATTTACAAACCACAGATATTATGAGGAACAGATCAGATCAAATATGAGGCAAAAATCTGCAGTTTTTTTTTACAAATGGTGGTGGGTAGGGAATTCAGGTCTTTAACACCTGCATACAAGGTACAGGGTTCAAGCCTGAGGTATTCCCTATCACGCACACACACACACACACACACACACACACACACACACACACACACACACACACACACACACACACACACACACACACACACACACACACACGCGCACACACACGCACACACACACGCACACACACCTGTAGTAGCAAACCACAAAAACTAAATATACTGCACTGGGTGCCAAACAGTCGTCATGAGAGTCCAATCAAGACAAAATGAAGTGTAAAATAATAAAAATATTTCAATGCATTGGCTGCATGACAGCTTAATATCTAGATTAAAACAAAAAAGGTTGTGAGGCATGAACAAATAAATTACTTTTTTTTAAATACATTAATGGAATGCCAGTCAAAATCAAGTATAAGAAAAACAGGCAGCACTCAACTCAAACCACTTCTTGCACTGCAGTTCTAATTATAATTTATATTCAGCTTTATTAAAGTAACAAGTAACATGCTGAAAGTAGAAATCTCTGATGCCCCCACTTGTAAAAATGTTCCTTATCCAAAAAAAAGACCTGCTGCCTGACATCTACTTGTTTCATGGGGAAAACATGATCAAAGTAAAAAATGAAAAGCAAACAAGAAAGAAGCTCAAGATACATTGCTTAAAAGGATTACTGTACAGGTTATGGACCACGCAATTGGCATTCGGTTTACGGGTAAAGCCTGCAGAGACCTGGAAGTCTCCAAGTGTAATGAGACTCTTAATGTAATTCTGTCCTTTATTACAAATACTGGCATATGCATTTCAATACCCAAGGCTTATACATTATCTAGTTAAGTATTCTCTACATAGCAACAGAAAGGCTTTCAATGTTAGCAATTCTTTAACAGTATGCTTATTAAAGCTTACTTGCATCTTGCAATCTTAGCGAAGCTTTCCTGATGGTCATTAAAGTATTGCTACTTAAACACAGAGCAACAGGCACTTTGAGTAATAAGCATAAATCAACAGTACAAAAATATGACAGAAACCAGACCATTCTGTAAAAATCAAGGACAGCTGAAAAGCCACTCTAGTACTTGTGTCTACCTTGGATGGGTGGGATTCTCTGCACATTTACACTGCATAACTACTCCTTGCCTTGCTTCGACACATCCAGAGTCACTACATGGGGGAGTGGGGTGTAACAAGTATGTCACAGTTTGAAATGTCTCTGGCTGACTTGTGATGGCCCTGACACATTTGTCATACCTCTCAACGTCAAAGCAAGAAATCTGGACAAAGCCATACAAAGAAATGGAACAAAGGC